>NC_081180.1:247892123-248192123 GCF_029867415.1 Vicia villosa | reverse complement strand
AAAGTGTAGTTCCGGACCTGCGTGTCCGTCTTTTCCGGCCTGCGTGCCATTCTTTTTGTTGGGCTATGCCCGGATAATTTTTGGGGCCTGCGTGCTCGGCAATGATTGTAACCTTTGACATCGCCGGCCAATTTGGTCGGAAGCCTTAATGTTTTGTAGCTTTGCTTGTCTATATTCGTTTACTCGCTCCTTTAAAGTATTATCGTTATATGCTCGTATTTTGATAACACTTCTCGGTGCTCGGAAACCGGGGTGTTCCTTCCATACTTAGGATTTTTTTCGCTTTTAGCCGGCTACGCTCGGGTATGCCGGGGATCTGCTTATGTCTGAATTTTACTGTCGCATGTTTGCGTTGCTGTGTGTTGACGATTATGGGATCCGCTCGGGTGTTCCGGGGACCTATCTGATGATTAGAATTTTGAGTAAGGACGATGCTCGGCTTGGATAGATTGCCCGGGCGTGTTGAGTACGGTCCGGGTGCGCAGAGCAGGTGTGCGCTTTTAGCGGGTACGAGACCATGTTTATGGCCAAGTTCTCGCGGCGTGAACGATCCCATCGCGAGCTGGGGTTCTGCCAATCAGGTACTTCGGCGGAGGGTCTAGGTGTAGAGTCTTCCGCGTGGTCGGTTTTCCCATTTCGTGGGAGGATCCGACCGATGCTGTCGTGGAGTTCCCGTGTTCGTACCGACGACGCGGGTTCCTTCCCGGCTTGCACTTGTGCGGGATGCAGGTCTCCGGGGGTGTTAGGTCGAGTCTAACTGTGATAACGTCTGAGTTTTTCAGCGTTCCAAGGCCGAGCAAGTTTTACTCCGAGGAGATCTTCAAGGTAGTAGGCGCCGTTCTCGGTTTTATCGTAAACTCGGTACGGGCCTTCCCAGTTCGGGGCTAGTTTACCTTCGCGCGAATCTTTCATATTTCTGCGGAGCACTAGGGCGCCGACTTCGAATTCACGCTTGGTAACTTTGGTGTTGTAGCGGAGAGCTATCTGTTGTTTTAATTTTGCTTCTCGGAGGGAAGATCCCGTGCGGATCTCCTCGACCATGTCGAGTTCTTCCCTCATAGCTTCGTCATTGAGCTCTTCTTCGAGGGGTGCCTCGGTGCGCCGAGAAGGTTCTCGGATTTCCGCGGGGATCACGGCTTCGGTGCCGTAGGTTAATCTGAATGGGGTCTCACCTGTGCTCGAATGGGGGGTTGTTCGGTATGCCCAGAGTACACTATGAAGTTCTTCGACCCAAGCTTTCTTGGCTTCGCCGAGCCTTCTCTTTAGTCCCCGGAGGATGACTCGGTTAGCCGCCTCGGCCTGCCCGTTCGTCTGAGGATGCTCGACCGAGGTGAAGTGTTGTTTCGTGCCGAGCTTGGCTACAAACTCTTGAAACTTTCTATCGGTGAACTGGGTGCCATTGTCGGTGATTATGGCTTGAGGTACCCCGAATCGGGCTAGTATGTTTCGTTTGTAGAAACGGAGCACGTTTTGAGACGTGATTTTGGCGAGCGCCTCGGCTTCTATCCATTTCGTGAAGTAGTCGACGGCGACCACCAGATATTTATTCTGGTATGAGCCGACCGGGAATGGTCCGAGGAGGTCCATTCCCCAGGTGGAGAAAGGCCATGGTGACGATAGAGATTTAAGCTCGTTAGGGGGAGCCAAGTGCATGTCGGCGTGACGCTGGCATTTGTCGCATTTACGGACATGCTCTTTGGCATCTTGTTGCATGGTCGGCCAGTAGTAGCCGGCTCTGAGGGCTTTCCTCGCGAGTGATCGGCCGTCGAGATGCTGGCCGTTGATCCCTTCATGGAGTTCTTGGAGTATCTCAGATGCTTGCGAGGCGTCGACACACTTAAGGAGAGGGATGGAGAAGCCTCGCCGGTATAGTTTGCCCTCGACGACCGTGTACGAGCAGGCTCGTCTCTTGATAGTTGAAGCTTCCTTCGCGTCGGCGGGTAGTTCGTCTTTGGTGAGGAAGTTATATACCGGGGTCATCCAGCAATGGTCGTCCCCGATAGCGAGCACTTGCAGAGTTTGCGCGTTTTTGCTTATGCTCGGTCTGGGTAAGAGTTCCTGGATTACCGACTTGTTCCCCCCTTTCTTTCTTGTACTCGCGAGTTTAGATAATATGTCGGCTCGCGAGTTATGCTCCCGAGGAATGTGCTCGACGTTTACTTTTGAGAATTTTTTCATTTTCTCCCTGACGAGAGTGAGATATTCGGCCAGCGTGTCGTTCTTTGCCTGGTAATCGCCGCTGACTTGGGACGCGACGAGTTGGGAGTCGGTATAGACCATGACTTCGCGAGCACCTACGTCCTCGGCCAGGCGTAGGCCTGCTAGGAGGGCCTCGTACTCGGCCTGGTTGTTCGACGTGGTGAAAGACAAGACCAAGGATACCTCGATGACGAGTCCCTCGTCATTTTCCAGGATTATTCCGGCTCCGCTTCCCGAGCTACTCGAGGCTCCGTCTACGTAGATGGTCCATTTGTTTTCGGTGGGGCCCGGGTAGTTGGCAATTGAGGTCATCTCGGCAACAAAGTCGGCGAGCGCCTGAGCTTTAAGTGCCTTTCTTCCTTCGTATTGGATATCGAATTCGGATAGCTCGAGGGACCATCGTAGCATCCTTCCGGCCATATCTGGTCGGCTGAGGAGTTGCTTAATCGGTTGGTCCGTCCGAACGACTATGGTGTGAGCGAGGAAATAGTGTCTCAGTCTTCTGGCGGCTGTCATTAGGGCCAACGCAACTTTCTCTATCTGCAGATATCGGGCCTCGGGCCCTTGTAGGGCTTTGCTCGTAAAGTACACGGGCTTCTGTCCGTCTTCCGTTTCTCGGATTAAGGCTGCGCTGACTGCCTCGTTCGAGACAGCCAGGTAGAGATATAGGGTCTCGTTGCCATCCGGTCGGGATAAGACGGGCGGTTTGGAAAGTACCTGTTTGAGGTGAGATAATGCCCGTTCGCACTCCTCGGACCATTCGAAGGTCGCCTCTTTCCGGAGCAACTTAAAGAATGGGAGGGCATGCTGGGCGGATTTTGCGACGAAGCGGGATAGTGCTGTGAGCATCCCGTTTAGTACTTGGATAGATTTTTTGTTGTTAGGGGTAGGGAGTTCCGAGAACGCTCGGCATTTATCCGGGTTGGCTTCTATTCCTCGTTCGGTTAGGTAGAATCCGAGGAACTTGCCCGCCCGTACTCCGAAAGTGCACTTCTCTGGGTTAAAACGCATCCTGCAGGATCTGGCATGCTCGAACACCCGTTCAAGATGTGCGGTGTGGTCGTCGTCTTCTCGAGATTTGACGATCATGTCGTCCATATATACCTCGAGGGTGTCGCCGATCTCTCCCCGGAAAACCTTGTTCATCATCCGCTGGTACGTGGCCCCGGCGTTCTTGAGTCCGAAGGGCATTACGTTGTAGTAATAATTGCCCGACTCGGTCATGAATGCCGTGCATTGCTTGTCGCTTCTCGCCATGGGGATTTGATTGTAACCTGAATAAGCATCCATAAACGATAATAATTTATAGCCGGCCGAGTTGTCGACCAGCCTATCAATATTAGGTAACGGGTATGCATCTTTGGGGCATGCCCGGTTAACATCAGTATAATCAACGCACATTCTCCATTTTCCATTAGATTTTTTGACTAGTACAACGTTTGAGAGCCAAGTTGAATACTTGGCCTCGGAAATAAAATTTGCCTCTAAGAGGTCTTTTACAGCTTTCTCGGCAGCCTCCTCTTTCTCGGGAGACTGCCGACGCCTACGTTGAACTACTGCTTTTGCGGTCGAATTGATGGAGAGTGTGTGGCAGGCGACCTCAGGGTCGAGTCCGGGCATCTCTGTTGCGCTCCAGGCGAACAAGTCGGCGTTGTTCCTCAGGCAAGCTATGAGTTGCTTCCTCGGTGCATCCGGGATGTTCTTGCCGATCTTCACAGTCTTGTCGGGGTTGTCCCCCAGAGGAACGAGCTCGAAGTCCCCGTCCGGAATGGGCCGGATAGGGTGAGCTGTCTTCGGCTGCGGTTCTTCGCCATTCTTCAGCTCCTCTTCTGTGAAACGGGCGTCGAGGTCGACTGAGCTGACGTCTGTTGTCGTCTGCTGATCTTCAGGAGGGGATTTGTCCTCAGCCCTTGGTTTTTTGTTGGAGCTGGATGGTGGGGAGATCAGCTCCAGTCCCTTTACTGATGCGTCGAATATCCTCCTAGCGGCTTCGATGTCGGCATTGACTGTGACTACTCGTCCTCTCTTCGTATAGAACTTCATCTTCAAGTGAACGGTTGAGGGGACGGCAGTGAGTTCGGCCAAAGTGGGGCGCCCGATGATGCAGTTGTAGAGGGTCTTGCAGTCTATCACCAAGAACCGTGTCTTGACTTGCCTGGAAGCTTCCCCCTCCCCGAAGGAGACGAGCAGTTCGACGTAGCCCCACGGCTTCGTGGTTGACCCGTTGAATCCTTGGAGGTCGGATCCCACGTAAGGAGTGAGATGTGAGTCGTCCAGCTGTAGGGTTTGGAAGAGATGGGAGTACATGATGTCGACCGAGCTTCCCTCGTCGACCAGGACCCGTCGGACGTCGAAGTTCGCCATCCTTGCTCGCACGAGCAGTGGGATTGTGGCGTTCGGAGCGCCGCCGGGTAGCTCCTCCAAGTAGAATGTGATCGGTTCTGACCTCCCTTTGAACCTCCTCAGGGTCGGGGTCAGGTCCGTGGTGGCGCTGATCAGCTCGTCGAACTTCCTTTTCACGGAGCCGATTGTGAGGGAGCCAGGGTCCCCGCCGTTGGATATCAGCATTGCTGTCGGGAACCCTTCCCAGACGCTAAGGGCAGATGTCACTCCGACCGAGGGTATGAAGTCCTCTGGTCGGGTGACGGATAGCGCCACCTGCAGCGGCCTGGCATTCGGTGAGTTGCCCTCGTCGGAGCTCCGACGGTCCTTCCTTCTGGGAGGGTCTCCTCTCTTTGTGTACTTAGAAAGGTGACCCTCTTTGATCAGTGTCTCGATGGCGTCCTTCAGGTGTATGCACTCGTCCGTCAGGTGCCCGTGGCTTTTGTGATACTTGCAGTATTTGGACTTGTCGGTCCCCGGCCGGGAGGGATTCGGCTTCGGGGGCCTGATGTTGGAGTTTCTGAACTCGGCGTTTATGCACTCGGCCAGGATCTTCTCCCGTGAAACTTTCAGGGGGGTATAGTCGTTGAAGCGCCCTGCTGGACCTCTGCGCTCCTTTGTGTCGCGGGACCTGTCGTCCCTCTTTCTTTCGTTTGCTCGGGGCGCGGCGGACGGGTCTTGGCTCGAGCTCCGAGTAACGCCATTTCCCCTTGATGCTTTGACTGCGGCCGCTTCGCCTTCCTCGAAGGAGATGAAAGCCTGCGCCCTTTTCAAGATGGCGTTCATAGATCGCATTTTTTCGATCTTTATCGCTTTCCTGAATTCGCTGCCGGGGAGGAGCCCTCGCTCGAGGAGATACCTTTTCATGTAGTCGGTTGTCTCCACTTGGACGGCCTCCTTGTTGAATCTGTCGAGGTAGTCTCGGAGAGGCTCGTCGGTCCCTTGGACTACCGCTTCGAGGTTTGCCTCTGATTTCGGTTGACGGCGGGAAGCAGTGAAGTGACTCAGAAAGAGTTCCTTGAGCTCGGCCCAAGACTTGATGGAGTTGGGAGGGAGATTCCTGTACCAGGTCATCGCCCCCTTCCGGAGCGTGGTCGGGAAGATCCGACATTTGATGGAGCCTTGGACGACGTGATACTCCATGACGGCCTCCAGGTTCCTGATGTGGTCGTCGGGATCTGTAGTCCCGTCGTATGCATCCAAAGTCGGGGGTTTTTCCATTCCTCGGGGAAGACGGGCCCTTCTAATGCTTTCAGACAAGGGGCTGCGGAATTCCTCCTCGTCGCTGGCGCTCGGAGAGATCGAGCGTGTGTTACGCCGGGCGGGTTCCTCCTTGCGAGGTTTCCTCCCATTCCTGGTGAGCCTTCTTTCCTCTCTGTCGGGAGAAGGGCTCTCTTCCTCTGCGGGCTCAGGCCTCCGATTTTTCCTGCTTTTCCGCAGAGGGGAGCGCGAGTAGGACCTTTGGCGGCGGGATCTTTTCGGTGGAGACCGAGAGGAGGATGGTGAGCGTCGGCGAGTCCTCCTGGGCGGGGAGCGCGAAGAGGAGGAACGCGATCGACGGTGTCTCCGCGGGGGAGAGCGGTGACGGTGCCTCTTTTCCAGTTTCTCAATCCGTTCGCCCTGGAGTCGGATGAGGCGGTTGGTCCGCTGCAGCTCTTTGAGGATGACGAGGGTCGAGGGGTCGGTTTCCCCATGGGCATCTGTAGCATCCCGAGTCTGCCGATGGTGAGTTCTCGGTCTCTCACGGGAACGGGTGGAGGAAGAGGCAGTCTGCCCGTCCCTGTGGTCCGTCTCGTGTTGGACGCGAGTCAGCGGTTGTTCAGGCTGGGTTTGGATCAACTCGGCGTTGCGATCGTTCCGAGCTGTGTCCTCTCCGTTGTTCTGAGGTCGGAGCTGCTCGGCCTCGTCATTCTGAGCCTGCTCGACGTGCTGGGGTGGTGGTCTTCTGACGGATTGGGGGGTCTCATGACCTGTCCTCCCATTCCTTTCAGCAGAGTGTCGTCGACCTCCCCGTCGATGCAGAGCCTGGCTGGATTCCTCGATCATGTCCGTAAGGCGGAAAGGATCGGGGGTCGGGACTAGGACAGTGTTGTTGTTACCGGCCATGACGATCGAAGGATGGATTAGCTTTTGATCTTTGTTTCTTTAAAGAAGGGGAAGCTTGTTTCCCACAGATGGCGCCACTGATCGTACCTGATCAGAAGAATCGTCAAGGCCTGCTCGGATGTTGGTCTTCGTGAAGTGAGAGGGGGGTGTACCTGCAAGGTACTCCGATGCCAAAGTGAGTAGATGAGCAAAGGAGAGCAAGTACTAGCTAAGGTTAGAAGAGAATTGAATACCTGACCCTCTAGTCAAATAGGGTATATATAGCCCCCAGCGCTGGGCCATGATCTCGCTATTGGGTTGGATTCCCAAGCCCAACTAGGAGACTGCCAGGTTTCCTGAGCGGAAATATCGGAGGTGCGTGTACGCCCTCTGTCCTGGTTAACCGCTCCGAAGTCCAAGGGAAGACGCGGTCCTTTAGAAGCCACGTGGGATCCGAGTTACTCGGAGGATTGGATATGAAAGAGCCCTGCGCGGAGCAGGGTCCTCGGCAAGGATGACGTCCGGGGGAGAGTTAACGCCGAGCGAAGTCGTCTGCTCCGGGTAGGGTGTTAGTGCCGAGCAAGGCGTGTCGGGAAGGCAATGAACTATTCATGGGCCTCTGAGGCTTATTGGGCCGAAAGCGGTGTTGGGCCTAGCCTTGGCCCAGTCCAGAACAGTTTATATATTCATTTATTGATCTTCTTCCTTGAAGTTTATTGATCTTCTTCAAGCTCCAACAGTTTCATCCTTATATTACTCAACAATGGTGACATCCAAAGCCCCACTCGATCTGCCATTCAATACAAGCCGCATCACCATCTACTAAATTTGTTAAAGCTCTGTCTCCTCCACCTCAAGCAAGGGACGATTCAGTCCTAGTAGCATCTTCTTACAATCCTCACAACAAGATTCCACTCCATTGAGATTCGGTCAAAGAGCATTCCAAGTTATTTTGTTCTTCGAATCTACATAACAGTTCCACCAAGGTGAACCATGGCATCGACCTCCATACATCTTGTGCCACCTGGACATGAAATGCTTTTTGTCCTTTAGCTACTATATTCCAGCCTTGGAATACAAGGAGCTGGCGACCTACTAAAAAGTGTTTATAATATAGTACAACACAGTAATTCACAATTCTTGAAAAATAGGCTCTACATGATTGAAGAGAGCCTGCAACATACCATACTAATAGACATTATTGTGCGAGAGGTGGCCTCCCAATTTAATCAAGTTGTCGTCTCTAAACCAACCTCAGTTAGGGCCGCAACATCATGATGACATATCACGAGGTTGCTTGCTCGCATAAGTCACCAAAGACATAACATTCCCCTGATCCTAATGGGAGGATTGGTAGCCACACTTCACCAAAGGTCTTCCGTCCTCGAAAGAGTGAGAGGTATGACAAAGACACTCCATTTCTAGAGCAAAAAAGAAACCCTTTATTCGTTCACATCTTTGATAGCGGGATTCCAAGGTATTTAGAAAATCCTTCGACGTTACAGAGCTAGGACTGGACCGAGGACCCAAATGAACATGTTGAGCATGTAGACAACCGGCTAAACGATCATCACGCCTAAGGGTAGGTAGTAAATTGCAAGCTCTATGCACTAATCTTGATCGGATCTGTAATGACATGGCTCAGTACCTTCCTAGATGAGAGCATAGATTCTTGCAAAGACCTATGTGAAAATTTCACCGTCCAATGCACCGCCTAAAAGCGATAATCCACATCAATGGTCGTACTCATTAGGGTCACTTAACAAGGTAAGAAACCATATGCAAATACATCGAATGCTTCAACAAAGTGGCAGTAGCCATAGGGTGCACATATGACTATTTGAAATGCTGGATATTTGAGAAGAGGTTGAGACCAAACTACACGTTTCGGGGAAAGTTGGGACTCAATGGAGCCTAGAATTTAATTGATTTAGTGAATAGAGCACAATCCTACATCAACTCTAGAGAAAAACTCCTACACGAGGGAAGAAAAAGAGACTGAGGAGTCGAAAACTCAGACCGAATTGGGCACAAGAAAGAGACGGTGGAAGGGGAAATTTGCAAGGAAAGTGAAAATGATGAGTTTAAGGAGACCTGGATTAGGAACTCCTACTTGATCAAAGAATTGTCTCGTACAAACAAGTCTAAATATTGTTGTTTTCATAAGAGTCACAACCATAATACAAATTACTGCATCCAGCCTTAAGAAATTAACTTAAAGACATTTTATTTCAAATTAATTCCTTTCCAAACAAACCAACCTTAACATGTTCTTTAGTTAATTTTGACCATCAAATCCAAGTTTATTTTGGATATACTTTCAAAACCAACCATCAAATGCATGAAAATATTGTTAGAACTTTTTTGTTTTAATAATTTAATCATTATAATTTTACCACTTAAAGATGAATAAAAGTGAAATGTCACGTATTTGAATTTGTATGTGACATATTTAAATTTGCACCCCTACAATTCAAAGTTTTTGAAGCTATCAACATTTTCCTACTATTTGGAGAATATTATTATGGTTGTATAGTTGCATTATTTTGACTAATAGAACAAAAGAGAGTGCATAAATTGGTATTGCGTGTAGAGTAGGACATGAACATCTTATTTGGAGTCTTACTCTTCCAAATTTCAGTGACACCATCACCACTCACTCATGCATCAATGTGAACATGGTTTGTTTCATGTTGCTTTCCAACTCTAACAGTTTTCATATATTCTCTTTATCAAAACCGCAAAATTCAAATACTCCTTTTTACACTACCTACATGGACTTTCACTCAAAAGTCTTCTAATTCATTGAACTTTTTCTCATTAAAAAAAGATTTGAAAATGCATATAAAAAGGAAATCGATGTGGATACATATGAATGGAGAGGCATGAGTAGTTAATGTGATTACATATCCTCAATGATTGTAACCATTGGTTCGGTCCCATAAAAAGCATCACGCCTCATGTTTATTCATCATGTCATCTTGTGCTTCTCATCAAAAGCGAACCTCATCAATCTTACTTTTATGTCATAGAAATAAACACTAGTTTATTCTAGAATTGGCAAACGAGGACGCATCGTTTAGATCCGTCTTGCAAAAGTAAAATGGGACAAAATGAATATAGTTGAGGATGCGAGTTTAAAATCTTAGTCTTTTCTGCAACAAAATGAGGATAGATTAAGTTGGATCTGCGGACATCTCACCTTTTAAATTTAAAAATACAAAAATAAAAATAATGTCGTGTCCGTAAAAGTCTGGAAAAATAATAGAAAGAGATATGCTCAGACAGATAATGTCCAAACACATTAGAAGACACAAACCTAAACCTTGCTTATTCTGGAGTTGGCAAACGAGTACGTCTTGCAAAAATTTACAAACATAGAGCGAGACAGAATAAATATAATTGAAGGTGCGGGTTTAAAATCCCAGTCTTTTCCGTAACAAAATGAAGGCGGATTAAGCCGGATCCACAAACATCTCACCTTTTAAATTTAAAAATACCTAAAATAAAAATAATATATGTGCCTACATAGTCTAAAAAAATAGAAAAAAATATGTTCGGATAGATAATGTCCAAACATATTAGAAGTTATAGACTTAAATCTTGTTCCTCTCTGCAACAAAATATGGGCAAAATAAATATATTTTGTAAGTCGGAACCGTTCTGTCCCCCTAATTTATTCCAAATAGTTTATCAAAATTTAAATGACTAAAAAAGTATAAGCTTATTTTGAAATATAAAATATAAAATTCTTGAATCTCTCATTATTGTCAAGAAAGGTCATTTTTATTTGTAAAACTTTGGCTCAAATATTTGAATGATAGAGAACATAAAATAAGATTGGGCCCATAATAAGTGTAATTGATTTGGAATCATAAGCACAAGTCATGCAATCCTATTATTCTCCAAAAGGAATTTACAGCTTGTGTTGGTTTATTGTTCCTCCGAAAGCAAAAAGCAAAAAAGGAAGTATTGATGGTAATTCTTACTTTGCTGGCTGAGTCAACTAAAGTTCAGATTTGGAGTAAAATCAATGAATCTTTATATTATTGTATTGTCAACCAGCATGTGGCAGCAATCATCAAAGGAAAAGCATACCTCATATGTCTTATGTCAATGTTTTTAAATAGATTTGACAAAGGAGTATGTCCGTCCCGTTTAATTCTGTTCCATAAAAATCTGCAAAAAATTGAGGCAAAGTAGGACGGACTTTGTTGGGATAAATATTGCTCCACTCTGTAAAAAATTAGGGTGGGAGGAGGTGTGCTCGCGGACATTGCATATTTTAAATCTAAAAATTGTAAATTTTTATGTTTATGTTCCTGTCTGTAAAAGCCCACAAAAAAATGACGGAATGGGACGGGTATATTAGAGAGTGTGGGCTTAAAACATTGGTCCACCCCGCAAAATACTGCGGACAAACGGGCATGCTCAACAGGTCGGATCCGTTTTTCCACCCGTATTTTAAAATCATACAACTCATTTCATGTTTCCAACCCTTCCAATGCATCATGTGAGATTTTTAACATTTGATGCCGCAATAGTCTTGTTCTGCGCAAAAATAAGATGATGATCGAATAAGATGAACAGAGTGTTGGGTCGCGATGGAACTTTGATTCTGATGTGGTGAATGAAACTAAATTGCAAGGTTAGCATTTCAACGCTCAAGCTAGTGTAGGAAGTGCATAATGAACTTTCAAATGAGAGTGAAATGTACCTCAAAATGGTGTGTTAATCCTGCTTTTATATGGGAGTTTGTTGATAACTGAAATACAGAAAGAGAGTGTGTGGAATGTCGATGACCGTAGGATAAATCTGATGGTGTTTACTGGATTTCCAAGCAGAGTTATGTGAAATGAACTATGACATTTTTTTGGGCCTTTGTTATGCTTTGTACTTCCTTAATGTTGGGCTTTGAGTTTTACTAGGCCCTGGCAAACGGCCCAGAAAATTGCCCTCAAGCCCTTGTCTTTTGTTATAAAAGGTAAAGGCTTTGCAATAGCTATCATGCATGTCGAGTAAAGGGATAATGACTAACAAGTGTCCCATACTCTCGTTGGTATTCCACATGATTGCCCTAAGGTGCTATAGTGTCAACACAACGGTCGTAAAGAAATCTCAATTATTGGTAGTAAGGAGTCATCGTGTGGTTGCAAACCATTCGAGGAAGTTTATTGGCTCTTCGATAAGACTTCGCTTTCCTTGTTAACTTATCTATTGACCTCCTTGAGAAATTCTTTTCTCTTTTTCATCTGAACTTTGAGCATTCTTAAGGTGTGTAATTTGATCGGATATTTTGGAAAATTCTAGATGCAAATTTGGTCCTTTACATGTTTAATCCCATACTCATACTTTCGAGTATTGGCATATGAATTTGTTCTTCTTTCATCTTCACTCATTTCAAGATTTCCTAACATTTCCAGCTTGTCTGTCCTACTTGTTGATTTATACACCATGGTTGTTTCTTCTGTGTCAACTAGGAGAGTTAGTAAGGATATTTATGGAGTTTGAGTAAGTTCAGAGATATCAAGCGTTGCCTCTATTTTCTCATGTAGCAACGCCTTTGCCCTAACTATGACTGACATGGGCCCGATTGAGGGTTGGGGTGTCCTTCCTTCAAATGAGGATCAAAGAGTGTGTGGTCAATATGGTGGGTGTGCCATCTCATTGCATGAATGTCTATTATCATCAATTGGTTATAGTCTTCCCTTTAATGAGTTTGAGGGACTCTTAATTGTTTATTCTCACTAATTAGAGCCCAAGTTTTGAAGATTCTTAAGACAGAGCTTCTGAAGACCAAGTGCTGAAGACTCTAAAGACAAAGTTCTAGATTAACAAGTTCTAAAGACTCAGAAGAATTAGGCTGTGAAGATTCAAAGACCAAGTGCTGAAGATTTTGAAGACAAGGTTCTGTTTGAACAAGTTCTGAAGACTCTGATGACTTAGGTTCTGGTGACTCAAGTTTTGGTCCTTCTAAACATGCTTCAATATCTACTATCAAAAGCCTTTGAAGATTAGAAAATAAAGATCAAATTTGGTTTATATGAGGAAATAAAACGAAGTACATATGTTTTCACTACCCGGATAGGGTGGCGCAAGGACGGTACTACTATACTATGTTGTCGACCACTCCCTCACTAACCGTTGGAATAAAATAGCTGGAATTGAGTATTTCGATTCTATCCTCCAATGAATTTAATTTTGGGCTATAAAATGAAGACTTGGAAGATTGAAGAAGCTAACGAAAAACACTACAAAACTTACGCTGAAACGCTGCACAAATCTCTTTGATTAATTCTTTGTATAATTTTGTAAGTAGGTGAACTTTTGTTTGTTAACTTGCAGCAAGTGAGCTTTTGTTCGATACTTGCTCAACACTTTTGTGTTATTTGATTATATTTCAAACTTGTGTAATCTGCTTTCAAGAAGTATCCTTCTAAACACAGACCTCTGTATTCAACTTGTGAGTTGATAGTTCTTTGAGAGACTAGGGCTTTAGTCGGAATTCTCAAGAAGACATTGACAGTTAGTCTTTTTGGTTTGCAACAAGTGACAGCTAGTCTTTGTTGTGGTTTCCGTAATCGGTTCGGCTATAATAGATTAAGTCCTAGTTGATAAGGCGAAACCACCTTGGCAACTTCGTTAATAGTGAGAGAATGAGAGAGAGTAATTGAGGGTGAAAATATGAGATGTTTTTATTGATGAAATACCATAAGGTATTTATACATCTACAAAATGAGATACAATTATCAAAACAAAAACTAAAACTAAAAACTCTTGGATTTGGATGTAATTGGTTGCAAACTAAAAACTCTTAGATGTAATTGGTTGAACTATTATGTCAATCGGTTACATTTAACTATTGTCTCAGAAGCTAGGGAAAATATTACAGATGTAACCGGTTGACATATCATGTCAGCCGGTTGCATTTAGCTACTATAAGTTTTGTTTGACAAATATAAAAGGGTGTGACCAGTTACACCATTATGTCAATTAATTACATGCACGTGAATTACTCTTTTTTATTAACACACCACCTTAATTCATGTACTCCAATCTTGCATGCTCAACTGCTTCTTTAATCTCTTGAACACTTTAATCGTCACTCCTTTAGTGAGCAAATCGGCCACTTGGTCTTTCACTTCTACAACACTCCAACCTCAATCTTATACTTCACTAACAAGCTCTCTCAAGTAGTAAAATCTCAACTCAATATGCTTGTTTCTCCCATGCAATGGTGTTCTTAGCAAAGTTTATAGTAAAAACGTTATCAACCATGAGCGCTACAGCGTCACCCTCTTCGCTGCACAGCTCCTTCAACAAATTCATCAACAATACGACTTGGTACGCACACAACGAAATTGCAATGTACTCGGCCTCACAAGAAGGGAGCATCACTATTGGTTCCTTCTTCGAACACCATGAGATTGGTGTTTCTCCGAACATAAAGATGCATCGAACTTGAATTTTCTATCATCTTTATCTTCGCACTAATTAGAATCGATAAATACGAGTAAATTGCTTTTTTTGCCCTTGTCCATTGCGGGAAAGAGAATTCTGCAGCCAATAGATCATTTGACGTATCTTAGAATCCTCTTGACTGCTGTCAAATGAGAAACCTTCGGTCTCTCCATGAATCTGCTCACAATACTAACACTAAACGCCAAATCTGGTCACATATTGCACAAATAATGCAAGGATACAATCAGCCTCTGATACTGAGGTTGATTAACATCATGTTCATCCTCATTCTTTGACAATTGCAGTCTCGGTTCAACCAGAGTAATGACAGCATCACAATGCTCCATTTCAAAATATCAAGTGCATACCTTCTTTGGAGCATGAGCAGTCCCTTCTCAGACTTATAAAACTCAATCGATTTCAGGTCCTCCTCCTTCATAGCACAAATCCATTTTGTATTCAACCGGTTGCACTTTGTTGCAACTGCTTAATTTCGTCAAAAACGACGTCTATGCCTATTGCTGTTTTTTTGTTTGCTGCATCATACAACTTTTAACCACCGGTAGAGCGATATCCTACAAGTATCATCTGCTCTCCCTTGTCATCAAACTTCTTTCTAAATCGATCCAACACATGTTAATACGCCACTAAGTGACTCATGTATACGCCACTAAGTGACTCATGTTCGTTTTCAATCCGCCACTGGTGATGCAGAACCAAAATATTGAAATTTTAAAATTTGTTAAGGCACACTTCAGATGAACAAAACCCACATCAACATCGTATATTAACATCACCTTTAACTTCTGTATTATTCTGTCTCACCTTATATTCTTTTTCACTCTCTTTGGATTTGTTGTCCACACTCATTCTCATTTGAATACAGTGTCAGTTGTCGTTTGTCTAAAAAATACAAATAACACAGCTGTAATATACCACCATTCAATAGAATACAACAATAACCCCTAAATAAGTGAAAAAAATCTATAGAAAAAATTGCATCTCTTCAGCATCATGATAATATACATAAACAGTTGTATGTGCAGGTGAAATATCAATAGATATTGAGACAAACAAACAAACTAGAAATATCTATGTAGTTTGAACTAATGACACTATAACAGTTACATCATCAAGCTTGCCTCCTGCATAACTCACATACCCCAAAGCCTGAGCTGCATCAGCAAAAGGACTTCCACTAGTTCTTGATCTTCCGACCTCTTGGGCCGCCGTCGCCAAAATTTCCGCTATTTCCTGCAAGTTATCCATATACAAACTAAGCATTTGCTACCATTTGTGCGTAAAAGGAAAGTGAAGACGATAAAGGCGAGAATCAACCTGAGGTTCCAAGCTAGCTTGCAGTGATTTTGATATAGTTGATGCTATTTCATGCTCATAAAGATTGTCGAAAAGTCCATTTGTGCCAAATACAATCACGTCACCGTCGTTTAGATCGATTTTGTACTCCTGAAACACACTTTACTTTGAGTCTCTATCATATTCAATCAATTTAAAAAAATGTTACGAGATAGACTATAAACCTCTATGACTTCCGAGTGGTCGTCGCCTTGAACTAAATGTATTGGAAAACCGAGCTCGTGAAACATTGCATTTGATGTTTTGAAGACGGAACCATCTCTTATTATGATAAATCCAGTGTTACCAACATTGGCTGCATGGAGGGCCTGCAAATAAATTGCTATAGATGATGATTCACGTTCTTTGAAAATGTGGCGCAGAAGGATTTTATTTATACTCTTCCGATGTCACTCGATCTGGCGCTGCCATTATCATTCATTTGAGCTACGGATTTGTTGTGTTCTAATTTAAACTATTTCGCAAAAATCAATAATCACTTACCTGTCCGTCAAAATAAGCAACCAAAACCGAAGATGACCCTGGAGATTGTGTTTCGGCAGCACTTCTGATAAGAACATCTGCAGGTTTTATTGTTGAAATGTTCTCATAATTTGAAACAATATTCTCACACTTTTCCATGAGCTCCCTGATATACACTCTGGTATTACTCCCTGCGTAATTTTTCCGAGTGTATAAGTATAGTTTACAACCGAAAAAAACAAAAACCAGAGGTTCAATAATGGCCGACTGGAAAAGACACTCTTTACTCAGTCCAACAAATGGAAATATCATTTTTTTGAAATAGTAAATGCATGTTCACGAATTTGAATGAGGAAAGGATACCTTCAAGTGACCACTGGCCAACTCCATCAGCTACAACTAGCCAGTTTTGGGGAGAAATAATATAAGCATCTTCTCGATATGTAAGTGCCTGAAAGTTGTTATCAGTAGGCTTATTACCATCTACTTTAAGAATTCAAACCAAAATCACTTAAATATAATAAGCATAGACAGTAAAATTTCTCATTAAAAAGATTTGAAAGTCAGGATATTGATGTCTGAAAGGTACCTCGGAGGGATGAGGCAAGCAAGCAGCACCAGAAACTAGGAAAAGCTCCGTTCTTGTAATTTTTTCCCTATGCACATGCAATTAACCGGCATGAAGAACCATGAAAAAGGTAAATTCAAATTACAAGAACCATGAAAAAGCATCAAACCTAGATAATTGTATTTCAAGTTTCAACTGTTATAGTTTTTCTGCCTTTAGCTTAAGATGAGCATTATAAATCATTTTGTTTCATTCCTTAGTCCTTTCAACAATATTTTACTTGCACTACATACAACTTCTATATCACTCTCTCAGGCTTCGAAAATCTTCATTGCTTTATCACCAAATTCAATAACTAGAATATGCTCATAAACATTTCTTTCAACGAAAAATGGTGAAAGTTTTACCAAACCGCGTACCGAAGACCGTGAGGAGAAAGAGTGAGTATAGTTTAAAATACATAAAAGAGAAGATAGTTGACATACTCATCACTAGGCATCTCAACTGAATGTATCTCTGGTAAAGTATTAAATAATGGCTTTTCATAATCACTTCTTTCGGCATTGCCAACATCTATTTTGTTTTCCAAGTCTGAGGATTGAACCAAATCATCCAGCTAAACAAAAAATTAACATAAATCATATCAGAAACAGTAATGTACTCAAAGAAAATCATATGCACAGTAAAGTGAATAATAGCCCTCCATAAGGAATAGGAATAAGACTAACCAGTGCTGACTTTTCTGTTTCACTTGCATCAACTGAGTCATCCACAAAGTGGAGGCTTGTTTCATCATCATTAGCATGAAGTTCAGACCCCAAAGAAGTAGACACTGGTGCCGATTCGGTTAACTCAGTATCAATACCGCCAGTCAAGTTGTCTATTGCATTATAATCCAGTTGCTCGGGCTCTAAAGAAGTGGATGTTGGCGCCAATGCATTTAACTCGGTATCAACACCGGAGGTCAGGTTGCCTGTTTCACTATATTCAACTTGGTCGGCCTCTAAAGAAGTGGATAATGGCACTAACTCACTAAACTCGGCATCAACACCATCAGCCGGGTGAGTTGTTTCGGTATTAACAGACTGTTCAGAGTCTGAAGAATTCGGTACTGGCACCAACTCACTTATTATGCCATCATCAACATGATCAGTCAAGTTGTCTGTTGCACTATAATCAACTTTTTCAGGCTCTAAAGAAGTGGATAATGGCACCAATTCACTTAACTCGGTATCAACACTGGCAGTCAAGTCGTCCGTTGTACTATAATCAACTTGTTCAGCCTCTACTGAAGTAGATATTGGGACCGACTCACTAAACTCGGCAACAACACCATCAGTCAGGCTGGTTGTTTCTCTATCAACAGACTGATCAGAGTCTAAAGAAATTGGCACCGGCCCCGACTCACTTACTATGCTTTCATCAACACTATCAGTCAGGTTGTCTGTTGCACTATAATCAACTTGTTCTGACTCTAAAGAAGTAGATAGTGGCACTGTGTCATAATTATCAGCGTCAACACTGCCAGCCAGATTGTCGGTTGCACTATAACCAAATTGTTCAGACTCTAAGGTAGTGGACTCCGGCACCAATTCATTTGTTTCGGCATCGACACCCCCAGTCAGATTGTCTGTTGCAGTATAACCAACTTGTTCAGACTCTGAAGAAGTTAACACTGGCACGATCTCAGTTATGTCTTCCTCAACACTGCCAGTCAGGTTGGCTGTTGCACTATAATCATCTTGCGTAGACTCTAAAGAAATGGATACTGGTTCCAGTTCACTTATGTCAGCACCGATACTGGTACCAGTCAGAATGCCTGCTGCACTATAACCAACTTGTTCCGACTCTGAAGAAGTGGATACTGGCACCAATTCACTTGTTTCAGCATCAACACTGCCAGTCAGATTATCAGTAGCACTATAATCATCTTGCGCAGACTCTGAAGAAGTTGATACCGGCACAAATTCATTTGTTTCGATGTCAACACTCTCAGTGAGATTGTCCGTTGCACTATAATCATCTTGCGCAGACTCCGAAGAAGTTGATACCTGAACCAATTCATTTGTTTCAGCATCAACACTGCTAGTCAGATTTTCCGTTGCACTAAAATCATTTTGCACAAAATCTGAAGAAGTTGATACCGGCACAAATTCATTTGTTTCGATGTCAACACTTTCAGTCAGATTGTCCGTTGCACTATAATCATCTTGTGCAGACTCTAAAGTTGATACCGGCACCAATTCATTTGTTTCGGTATCAACACTGTCAGTCAAATTGTCTGTTGCACTATACTCATCTTGCGCAGACTCTGAAGAAGTTGATACCGGCACCAATTCATTTGTTTCAGTATCAACATTGCCAGTCAAATTGTCTGTTGCACTATAATCATCCTGCACAGACTCTGAAGAAGTTGTTACCGGCCCCAATTTACTTGTTTCAGCATCAACACTGCCACTAAGATTGTCTGTCGCACTATAATCATCTTGCACCGACTCTAAGGAAGTGGATACTGTTTCCAATTCACTTATGTCAGCATCAACACTACTCGTCAAGTTGCTTGTTGTTCCGTTGACAGAATGACCAGACTCTATAGAAGTGGATACTTGCACCAATTCAGTCAAGTCACTAGCATCAACGCCACCTGCTGGGCTGTTTGCTGCTCTATCCACACCGCCATCATCGTAAACTGTAGAGAGATGAGCAACTTCAATGTTAGCCTTCTACCTGACAAACAGAACAATAACTATCAAAAACTTAAATGGCCATTGCTGATTAAGGAAACAACCACATAAGCCAAAATATCACCTTCTTTCACTTCAACTTCCAAAGAACCACCACCACTCAGATCAGAAACCACATCCGACACCGCTGGAGAAACAATCGAAACACCAACTTCTTCATAACTATCAACTTGAGAATCTTCCTTAGACACGCTTGGGAAACCAGTCGGCTCAGCTGAATCCAACATCAAATTTTCATCAATGTTTTGCAAATCATTGTTCACAGTCTCATTATCACTCTCAAAAACAACACTAATTTCTTCTTCACTTGCCAGAAGCTGAGGATTTTGATCAGCAACATCAACTACTACAGTCGAAGATGATTCAATTTCTTCTCCTAAGTTACTATCATCCTCATTTCTCATCTTTCCAACCCCATCATCACTCAGCAAAACACCAACACCTCCTTCCTCAATAACACCCTCAGGAACAAGTTTCTGTTTGTCTAATTCATCTACCATTTCTCTAATCTCACTAGCATTTCCAAATGTGAACACAATACTTCCATCAGAATGTTCTGTCAATCAAAGCAAGTTGCACAAAACACAAATATCAACAAAAAAACAAACTTTTTCAAATGAACAAGAAAAACAAAAGAAACCCATTAACCTAAATTGAGAATTAACAAAAACCCAATAAACAAAAATGAAAAAAGCTAAAAGCTTGAGAGTTAAATTAAATCAGCTTACGAGTTGAAGAGATGAGTTCAACAGGTTCATGTTCATGAGGAGATGGGGTTGAGGAAGAAGCTGAACTGGGAAGAACATGGATTTGGCGTTTGGGAAGATGAATTGAAGATGAAAATGGAAGGTTTTTGGAAGGTGGTTTAGGAGGAAGAATGGTGGATGGAAACCAGAGACAATGGAAGGTTCTGGAGAAAAGGTTAGTCATTTGATTAATCTGTGATTAACATTAATTGGTTGATTATGTTTCTGGATTAAGGATTTTGCTTGAAACTGTGTATGAATGAAGAAAAACTATGCTATGGAGGAAATGAAAGAAAAGGAAAGGAAAGGAAGGTCACGTGGTGAAAAGAAAAGAAACAAAACAAAACAACAATTGTACAAAAGCTTTTGCACCATACATGTCATTGATTAATTTGATGCATGTCGATTTTTTTATTTTTTATAGATTATACTAACTTTGATCTCAAGTCATAGAATAAGTGTAATTTTATAAGTTTTTTTAAATAAAAAAAATTGAGGATGAAGTTATATACTTAATCGATTAAAATTAGATCAAAACAATTTCTTAAATAATATATCAATTATATTGTAATAAAGAAGTTTATCGTGTTATGATCCATAAAATGTCATGCGACAAAGAATGTTTAGGGAATGATTATATCTTTAACTCTTCTTTGATAGTGATGAAGTCACTCCAGATTTGTTCTTTAGAAAGTTGAATCTTGAGTGAGTGAATGATTTAGTTGGACAGTCTGCAATCTGATATGCAGTTGGAACAAAGGCTAATGTGATTTGACCTTTAAGTACTTAATCTCTTATGAAATGGACATGTATTTTAACGTGCTTTAACTTAGCATGCATAACAGGATTTGATGCAAGTGCCTTAGCGCTCAGGTTATCACACCACAATATTGGCTTCCTCGGTAGTGGTAGTTTTAATTCATTTAGGAGGGATCTAATCCAAGTTAGCTCAGCTGCCAAGTCATCTAGGGCTCTGTATTCATATTCAGTACTCAATCTTGACAAAACTTTTTCGTTTCCTTGAAGACGAAGAAACTAATGTTTCACCAAGAAAAACACATCGTTCTCCCCATGGATTTTCTATCATTTATACTTATAGCCCAGTCAGCATTTGAAAAATCCATTTATATCTAAGTTAGTTGAAGGCTTAATATGTGGATAGTAGTTTGTTGTGCCTCATAAATATCTCAGTATTCTCTTTATTCCTTGTCAATGTTCAGTAGTAGGCGAGCTCATATATTGACTTAGCTTGTCCGTATAGAATGCAATATCTGGTCATGTGTTGATGAGATATTGTAAGACGTTTATGGCTTGTCTATATATAGTTGGTTTTGCCATTGGTTCTTCCTCAATAGTAAACCGTCTTCCGATAACCATAGGTGTTGGACAGGATGATGATTTGTCCAAGTTAAATTTCTTGAGCAAACCTCTTATGTACCTTGATTATTTCAGGTACAGTCCTTATGCATCTCTTTGTACCTCGACTGCCTAAGAAACATTGTTGTTGCCCAAGATCTTTAAGGGAGAATACTATATTGAGTTGCTTAATGAAAGCCTTTAGAAACTTGGTGCTACTATCGGTTACAATTATATCATCGACATAGATGAGTAGAAAAGTGGTATGGTTAATACCTTTGAAAATGAAGAGGGAGGAATCACTTTTAGTATTCTGAAAACCCCGGTTTAGGAGAGCATCTTTCAAGTTATCAAACCAGTCCCTTGGGGCCTGTTTCAGTCCATAAATTGCCTTAGATAACATCAGATGTGGTCTAGTTTTGCTGGATCTGCATATCTTCTGGTTGAAACATGAATACAATTTCCTTAAGATGTTTATTAAGAAAAATTACTTATGTCCAATTGCCTAATTTCCCAATTAAGGTGGAGTGCAATTGACAATATGATTCTTACTATGCTTGCCTTAATGAATGGATTGAAGGTTTCTTCAAAAGCTAAGCCAGGTGTTTTTGAAAACCTCCTGCCACTAACCTTGTTTTTCTTCTTTCAATTGATCCACATGCCTTGTACTTAGTTTTAAACACCCATTTTGAATCAATTATGTTGTCTTGACCTTGATTTTGCACCATAATTAATTTTTGATTTGATATTAGTGCCCTAAACTTTGAGTCCATGGCCTCCTTCCACTTTGGTCTAGCAAGAGCTTCCCTTACATTAAGTTGTTCCTTATCATTTGTGTCTCCTTGTACTAGTCCAATATATGGTTCCTTTGGCTTGTAAATTTTATTTTTGCTTCTGGTGCATATCTGTGTGTTATTTTCTTGGTCTGCTTTGATTTCAGATTCTGTTTAGATTTGTAATTTAGCTGAACCTTTCTCATGATCATTTGTGTTTGACTCATCAATTGAGTCCTCTATTTCTCTCGTAGAGTCTTCATTTTCCTCAGTAAGTCTTTCACTTGTTGTTGTTTGATCAGTGTTGGAGTTTTCTTGTGCATTTGATTCCCCCTCATCTGAGTTTGGTTCTTCCACCTCATTTTCATTGTCATTTGTGTTTCCTGCAGAACAAAGAGGATAGGATGCAACAATATTTTTTTTTTGAAGTCAAAGTATAAATTCTCATTATCCAAAAACGTCTCGTTACATACCGATCACTTGGATCCAGGAATCAACAACGACTAAACTAAGTATAATTCAAAATATGTATACTTAGCTTTCTATACATGCCACATCTAAGCTTAATATTATGTATAATACTCTCTGCCATGTTCAGATTCATTTGTTTTTGTGAGAAACTCATGTCATTCCTCCCATGCCAAAGTTCATAAATCGTCTCCGCAATTGCTATCTTTAGGACTTGTCTTTTTAAGCCTTTTTTCTTCGTTTCCGTTATCAACCATTCAGTTTCCCGCGTCCAATCTGATGGTTGTCTGTTCAGCCCCATCCATTGTAACACCTTCTGCCAAATACTCCGTGTGACTTTGCACTCAAAGAAAAGGTTCTTGATACTCTCCTCTTTAGTACAAAAACAACACTGCTTGTCTATAATAACACCATACTTGATTAATCTATCTCTAGTTGGCAGCCTTTCCATCAAAGTCATCCATAGTGTGAACACTGCACGCGGACGTGCATAGTTATCTCACATCATCTTTCTCCAGGCCACCGGAGTTTTCGCACCTCGTAGCTCTTTATACATATCACCCGTACGGTATCGCCCTTGTTGGACAGCTTTCCGCCAGTATGGTGTGTCACACATAGTGTCTCTCACTTGTGTTATCTTCTTTACTATCCATGAGCAACTTTGCTTGACCTGCCAATCCAGTATATTTGTGTCTTTTAGATAATACGTATCCAGCCATCGTATCCACAATTTATCGGCTTTCATATGGATGTTCCATAACAACTTCCCGATTGTGGCACTATTCCATTCCTTCAAGGCTGTAATGTTCAGACCACCGGCATCTTTGGGATCACACAGTTTCTCCCACGCTATCGGGGCTTTCTTCCGAATATCCTCTGTACCACACCACAAGTAACTACGACATATTGATTCAATATGTTTCGTAACACCATGAGGAAGCGGAAAAATCTGCATCCAATAAGAAGTTACACCGAAAAGGACACTCTTTATGAGTTGCCATCTCCCTGCGTAGCTGAGTAATTTTATTGTCCAATGCTTCACCTTAGCAACAATTTTATCAATAAGCGATCGACATTGCTGTAATGTAAGTTTCTTACTTGACAGTGGCACTCCCAGGTATTTGAAAGGGAGTTTGCCCTCCATGTAGCATGTGATCTTCATGATATCTTCTTTCTCTTTGTCAAGGATTCCCCCAAAATACATTTTACATTTCGCAAGGTGGGCCTTTAGTCCCGTTGCCTCCGAGAATCTGTTAAATTCATCCATGAGGAGCTTGACCGATTTCAAGTCCCCTCTAGCAAACAGGATCAAATCGTCAGCGAAGCTAATGTTTGTTATTCCCAGCTTTGCACATCTCGGGTGGAACTTAAACTCCGGTTGATTCTGAAGTTTCTGCAAACATCTATGAAGGTACTCCATGATGAGAACAAACAGCAGAGGAGATATAGGATCTCCCTGCCGGAGGCCTCTCTGTGCTTTCAGAATGCCAGTTGTTTGCCCATTGGCTGCATACCTGTATGAGACAGAACAAACACAAATCATAATCCAGTGTATATATTTTTCAGGGAAGTTTAGCTCGCGCATGATAGTCTCAAGCGCAGTCCATTCCACCGTATCATACGCCTTCTGGATGTCCATTTGGATGGCACATCTGGGGGATAGATGTTTTCGGTTGTATCCTCTTAGGAGTTCGTGTGCCATGAATATATTATCATGTATTACTCGCCCCGGTATAAAAGCAGATTGGCTCGGGTCAATCACCTCATTAATGACTTTGCTAAGTCTGGCCGTAAGAATCTTGGATATCACCTTGTAGATTGTCGTGCAACACGCAATAGGTCTCATTTCTTTCATTGTTTTAGCTTCGGGATTTTTTGGGATCAGCGTAACAAGCGCACAGTTCACTGCTGCATACATTTGCTTATTCTCAAAAAAATCATGAATACTCTCCATCACATCTTGCTTTATGGTGTTCCATGTTGCCTTGAAGAATTTGGATGTAAACCCATCCACTCCGGGGGCTTTGGTGTCACCAATTCCGGTTAACGCACTCCACACTTCTTTCTCAGTGACTGGTTGGGTCAAACTTGCCTTGCTAACCTCTGTCAGTTGAGGTCCCTGCCTTAGAGCAACAATGTCAACATGTAGGAGCCTCTCTGCCTTTTTCCCCACCAGATTGCCATAGAAATCAAAAATCTCTTTCTCCATTTCCTTGAAATCCATGATTTTGTTTCCATTGGAATCCTCCATATTGTGTATTCCATTCATTTAATTCCTCCCTTTGACAATTGCGTGAAAGTACGCATTATTTCCATCACCAAGTTTCAGCCAGTTTACTTTTGTTCTCTGCATAAGGAATTTCTCCTCTTCCTCAGTCGCCTGCAAAAGTTTCTCAGTACAATCCTGCACCTCTTGAATATATTCAGCATTAAACATATCCCCTAATAGTTTCTGTTGAGCTTCAGCTAGGAGAATCCTACAGTTGCTAATACATTGCATGCCTGTTGTTACTCTACGATTCAAACCAGCCATGATTGGTTGCAGTCTCCTTAGTTTCCTCCACAGCTTGCACATGGGTCTGCCTACAGCTGGTTGATTCCAACTCAACCTAACACAGTCCATAAAATCAGTTTGCTCCACAACATTATTAATGAACTTAAATCCTTGCCTCTGCCTTCTCTTTACTTGGTGCCCAAAAATCTTCACATTAATGGGACTATGGTCAGAGATGTGTGCATCAAGAATTTCAACCTCACAGTCAGGGTATTTTAGGAACCAAGCTCTGTTACATATCGCTCTATCTATCCTCGAATAGATTGCCCCCTGCACCTGTTTGTTAGTCCAAGTATAGTGTCTGCCTCTTGTGTCATGTTCCCACAATTCTGCTTGAGCCATCATATCCTCCAGATCAGCAAACTCACTCCCTTGTATCTGCTTGCCACCTACTCTGTCAGCTACAGAAAGGACATTGTTGAAGTCTCCAACCACAATCCATTGGTCATATATATTCCCAGCCAATTGTTGTATGTCATGCCAAAGTATTCTTCTTTGAGCAAGTTGATTTTGTGCATACACTACAGTCAGCCAGCATATCCTTCTACCTGCCATATCACAAACATCAACATGTATAAACTGATCCGAGCAAACATATTTTTTGATGTTCAGGTCAGTCCTCTTCCACATCATCCAAATTCTTCCATTTGGGTGTTTTTCATAGTTATCGAGCCAATCCCAATCACTGCCAAAAGTTTGTCTCACCTTTAAGGCATTATTATTTTTTACTTTTGTCTCAAGTAATGCTATACAAGACACTTGAAAGGTTTTGAGATGGGCCCCTATCTCCCTGTGTCTTGATTTCTTATTTAGGCCCCGTACATTCCATGTGAGAATCATGTGTGATCATCTCCTAGGGATCCAACCCCTAGGACATCAAATTCATTACTGCATCCCACTTCATCCTCTCTATTTTTCAGTTGGCTTGTTTCCTCTATCATAGGCATTTTACCCCTCCTGCTTGATACCACGAGTTTCCAATCTTCCTCTGTTTCATTAGTTGTAGTCCCTTTGCTGTTTGTCATTTGACTTACAATGACCTTCTTCTTTGGGTCAGGCTCTTTAGGTTTCTCAACCCACTTTTTCTGTGTCTTCCTTTCCTTCTGTTCACAATTGTGGCCAACTTTGTTGCATATTTTACAAAACTCAGGTCTCCACTCGTATTCCACAGGTTGAACAACTGTCCTACCCTGTGAATCTCTTATGGTGATATGATCCTTAAGTTCAGTTGTGATATCCACTTCAATCAACACCCTTGCATAAGAGACTCTCAATTTCTTAGAGGTGCATTCATCTGTCATCAACGGTTTTCCAATAGCACTAGCGATCTTGCCAATGCTCCTTTCCCCCCAGTAGACCAAAGGCAACTGATGGAATGTTACCCAGATTGGCATGACTCTCACAGCATCTTCTTCAAGTGTAAAGTTTGGTTTCCATTCCTGTAAAAACATTGGTTTCATGTATATAATATAAGGCCCCTTTCTCAATACCAGTTCTTTGTCCACTTTGGATTTCAATTTGATGATAAAATACCCCTCCTCATTATAAAACAGATCCGGTAGTGAGACAAAATTCCAAACACTCATCATAAATTTCTTAACAGCAGTCATAGTTAGATCTCCTCCTATAACATACATGATTAAAGCATGTTCCCAGAATTGTAGTTCAGATACCAGGTCTTGCTCCTCAAGAACGACTTCAATTTCTCCATTAACAATAGAAGGAGCAATGTATTTAATATTCAAGCCAAGTGATCGATTACCAGTGATAACATCAACCCATGGTTGATTGGGGCTCTTCTTCTCATTCTTCTCCTCTTCTACAATCGTCTCCAATGTTCCTTTTCCTGTCAAGCTTGAGTCTACAAGCGAAGCATTAATTCCAGTCTTCGGTGTTGTTGAGTGCGACGAGAAAACTCTTACACTCGCCGGTGGCGTTGACGCCGCCTGTTTCCTCGGCCGGCCCCGCGCCCTACCCATTCACTCCGAAATCGCTGCTGCGCTAGGGTTTATAGATTACTTTTTTTTTTTTCAGTGTGAGGAATTATTTTAAAGGGATTTATTATTTCAAGGAATCCATCATGAAAAGGAAAATGGTTCTCATTGAACACTATGTGTCTTGAGATGAAAATTATGCCATGTGAGTTGACACATTTGTACCCTTTATGTGTATTGCTATACCCTAGAAAAACACACCTAGTTGTGTGAAATTGTAGTCCAGCAATGTGTAAATGCTTTCTTACTGCTATACAATTTTGTTGAGAGGTGTAAGGACATGACATCCCAAATTGGATTCTCGTATCTAATGCAGCCTATTGGACATGTTTGAATTCACCTCCACCGACACACTTTATAATTTTTATTCTTTTGTTAAATTGATTCTAAACAAGAATTTTGAATCGCATAAAAGCTTGAATGGTTTCAGATTTTTGTTAGAGAGGAAAAATTCAGGTGAATCTACTAAAATCATCTACAAAGTGCACATAATACTTAAAACCAGAAATTGAATTAATTGGTTTAGGGCCCCATACATCGGTGTGAACCAATTCTATGAATTTCTAAGCATGAGGGGAATACGGTTTAAAGGGAAACATGTGAAACTTTTCTAAGTAGCAGGTCTCACAAAACTCAAGTTGATCATTTGGTGAAGTCTTTACATTACAAATTTTTAACACTCTATCTAGAGCCTTATTATTATGATTGCCAAGCTTCTTGTGCCACCTTTCTTTCTCTGATAGATACACACATGAGTGTTTATGGGGTTTGAGTAGCATCAGACAGTTGATATAATTCATCTTTAAGTGTCCCATTTAAAATAACCTTCCCTGCCACCTTGTCCTTCACACAACAATAATCATGATCAAATTCAACAATAACATTGTTATCAGTTGTTAGCTTTGACACGCTTATCAAGTTTTTGGTGATTTGTGGAACATATAAAACATTGTGAAAATTGACTGTGTTAATTTTGGAGGAACCAGAGGCAACTATTTTGAGTTTCTCTCTATTTCCAACCATCAATGAATTCTTACTAGTGTGTTCAGTGAGATATTGAAATCTCGTAGCCTGGTTTATGACATGATTGTTGGCTCCACTGTCAAAATACCACTCATAATCTTGGCTATTGTAGGGTCATGCAACAAATGCATTGTGTGTAAATTGCTTCTCATGTTCTGAATTCGAGTAATTTGTGCTTGTGTAGGACTTATCAAAGCGATAAAAACAGTTTACAACTGTGTGACCAGTTTTGGTGCATACCTGACAAATTGGTTTTGAATTAGAAATTATACCTTTGCCTTTGCCACCTCTTATGCTTATGAATTTTGATCCTCTCCAATTTCCTCGAGAATTGAAACTATTTCCTAAAAATTCAGTCTTGTTAGCAATATTTGCATTGGCATTCAAGTTGAGATTGTTGAGTTGATCTAGTATACTTTCAAAAGCTAATAACTGAGACTATAATTTAACCCAACTTAGATCAATTTGATATGATAACTTAACCATAATAGGATTGTAATCCATGTCTAATATATTCATAGTTTGGATTATAAGATCGAAATTTGAAGATGCAGATCCTGCTAGCTTTAGCTTATCAGTAAGCCTTATTTATTTTAAACAAGTATTCCTCCATCTTCATCTCTCCTTTTCTAGAACTCTGAAATTCTGACTTGAGATAGATAACTCGAGATCTTGTATGAGCCCCAGATAGACCTTGAGCCTTATCCCAAAGCTCCTTGGATGTTTCACAATGCAGAAGTTGTGTTGCAATTCCTAATGTCATCGAGTTTCCCAACCAGCCCAGGATTTAATGGTCATGAGCAAGCCAATCCTCAAATTCTGGATTGATCTTTTTGTTGTTTGCATTGTTTGATGTGATATATTTTCCAAGATATTTTTTGTACCAAAAAATAGCCAATCGAGCTTGCTTCCTTTTATCAAAGGTAAAATCAGCGATTTCCACAAGGGAAAGTTTTCTCTGTCCAGCTTAACTGAGATGGTTGAGGGTAGATCATTCTTTTGGTTTGTTTGTGCAGTGGATGCCATGAATAAAAAGGATCGAGAGCTTTCACTCTTAAAGCTCTGATACCAAGAAAGAATATTTAGGGAATGATTTTATCTTTAACTATGCGTGAGTCGTTTTATTCACACAAGTATTATTTTCGCGAAATACATGAGAGATTTTTAATTTTAAGACTTTGTTTAGTAGTTTGGAGGGAAAGGAGAACAAACTTTGAAAAAAAGAAAGAACTGAGTGAAAATAATTGAAGGATAAATGAAGAGGATTTTGAGGGTTTGATTTTATTCATAATACAAAAACACTTTAATTTTGGAAACTTGAAAATTATTTTGTAGGAGGGGTTTGGATGGTTTTGGAGCGCCGTAAATAATTCTTCAATTAAAATTTAATTCGTTATGATATTGTGAAATTAAAAATATTATTTCGGAGACCATAATAGTCATCGGCCGACCACTCAGGAGGAGTTGCAATTTATTTAGAATTTTCTCAACACGAGGTACCTTGCATAAGAATACAAGTGATTCAAGTCCCAAATACATCCATCGCCTCTCCACATCACACGTCTAGTAAATAGCAGGTTGCTATAGTTGCCTCACTATATAAAGAATAGGCACGAAGAACTAAGGCACACAATTTCAAATTCAATTTGCATTCACTATTCTCCCTCACGCACTGACTTAAACGTTGGAGTGCTAATCCTTGTCCACTTCATTGGAAACCCAGATTCACTGTAATCCTCTATAACCACTGATTCTCCAATTAATTATGGTTCTGCAACGAAAAAAATATTAATGATAAACATTCATTTATCATTCTATACAAAAAAAAATCTTTCAAAAATTGTTAAAGATTTCTCTATCTTTTCTTCAAATATCCTTCCTTTGAAACTCTTTATTCCCGTCCCCTTCTAACTCACAAACATAGCCAAAATGAACAAGCAGTGTGCATGCTACTTTTTCAAGAAGTCAATAAATTAAAAAATAAAATGTTTCATTGCAGAAAGCTTGAATTGCAAGACTGAACCACTCTCTAAACATAGGTGGCTCCATTGTCTTACGCTTGCATGGTGGATGGCTAACATAATACCATGTGGTTCCGCTTGAAAAGAGGTGACTATTCCTACCTTAGCCGAAAAAACTCCAAGGAAAGTGCCTAAATAATCATTAAATATGACACTACATATTAAGGCCCCCCGAATTCGTCGAAAATATTCGTCTATATTGCAACTTATCCAACAAAGATTAGGCACAATCCAATATATTTGAAGATTTTTTTTTGTCGGTGGATGGTTGCATTTTATGTCAAATATTTTAATAACTGTAAACTCATGCATTAAGAGTTCATATTCCCTTTTAAAGACGGTGAGTAAAGAAGTATCTACTTTTTAATGAGGTTAATCTCTCTGTGAATCACTGATGTACTACATTTAATCTAATGGTGTTTCTTAGATGTCTAGTTTTCTAAATAATTAGAATAATTAGTTCTAGAAGAAGATATTTAACTTGCATACTCCAATCTCTACCCACAATGTTAAATATGGTGTTTATGCATGTCCTATCCAATCTCATAGATATTATTCCTTCCATAAAATTCTAGAGTTGCACTCTGAAGGGGCGTTGAAGAAAGGAATAATTCACATTTTCTATATGATTTGACATAATGAGCATTGTGAAATTAATTGCATGTATTTCCTAGTATAGTCGTTATTTGTTACAATTACATTATAAAACAATCTCCAACTAACAAAGGACTTAGTTGATGGAATATACTTCTTCTAGACTTTATTTGGCCACCGAATATTTAGAAGATGGAATTTAAATAATTGTAGGCATCTTCAAATGTTAGTAATCAGTTTTTTGTGTTAGACCATATTAGTATGTCTTCCTCCTTATCACTATAAGGACGCTGCCCTTCTTAGATACCCCTTGCAATATCAGGTTCATAGTCTTGCAGCAAGGTAGGAATGTTCTGGTTGTAATTATGCATTATGTTATTGACAAATAAGTATTGAAGATATTGTAGATTTTATGGGAGAATCAGGAGCATGTCTTAAATCGTATAAGGAAGTCATTTATCTTACCATAGATAAATCTTCGTACCGTTCCCAATTTTCCAACATGTATGGTCATCGATGTATACCAGACAGTTCTTCATTCTAGTGGCGGAGCCAGGAATTTTAGGTAGCTTGGGCAAAAATTTTAACCGCGAGTTACATGTGACATAATATATAAATAGTCATAAAATGTGCTACATAAGAGAGATGAAACCTAACCTGTAAATAGTATGCTAAATAAAATTAGGAGGTAAATGCCCTCTCCGAGACCTCTTTGCGGTGAATGTTAGCATAATATCAACATCTTTAAGTGACTTGAATATCTCCCGTTCGGTGTAACATATCATCAAGTCATTGAACCACACATCGTTGATCTTGTTGTGCAAATTAGACTTGATAATCTTCATTGCTGAAAAATCTCTTTCGACGGATGCTGTCGACACCGGCAATATCAAAGCCAACTCAATGAGTTTGTAGACCAATTGAAATACCAAATGTTTCTCAGTTTGAACCATCTTCATAGCCAAACTTTGAACATCTTCACAAGAAGTAAAGGAAGCATGCCTTTTCACTTGATGTACATAAGTCTCAAGTTGCTCCCTTATTGTTTCAGGATCATCATTAGAAAAGTCTGCATGATAAATATTAGCAAGACGAACAAGCTTATCAACATCAAACTTGGAAAAAGAGTTATTGGGGTCAAGACATGAGAAGTAATCCAGCACAATGTTACTTCCTTCACAAAACCGGTGATCAATCTCCACACATATTTTGTCAATAGCAACATAAAAAATCTTTGTACGGTAATGGTGAAGATTAGTGACAGTTCTCCCTTCTCTTCTTGAACGACCCCGAACCGGTATCTCTTCATCCATATTTGGCACTGGAATACTTTGAGCAACACAAAATTCTTGGACATCAATAAATAAATCATCCCAACCATTATCTCTCAACACAAATATCTTTTGCTTGCAAGATTTTTGAAAGTTCATTTGTGATACCAAACAACTTTAACATAAACTTCAAAATGAAAGAAAATTTAAAGCTCTCCATTTTTTCTATCAAACCTGCTGCTTTAGATGGTCCACGTCCATCTTCATCAACAATACTAAGCACCTCTAACACGGAGGACCACATCTCATCCAAACGAATCAAGGCAGTATAATGTGAACCCCATCTAGTATCCCCAGGTCTAGCGAGACTAGATGATTGGTGCAAGCCCTTTCCTTGAGATATCTCACCACTCTCAAGCCTATTCAAAATATATTGGTGTTGTGCCGCCGTCAAAGCATCCCTTCTCTTGCAAGATGCACTTGTTGTGGTTACAATCAAGGAGATATACTCAAAGAAATCATGAATAGATGAGCAACTACTAGCAACAGTCACAACCACCAATTGTAAACGGTGAGCATAGCAATGGACATAGAAAGCATAAGGGTTTTCATCTAGAATCTTTCTTTGCAAGCCATTAAATTCACCTCTCATATTTGAAGCCCCATCATATCCTTGCCCTTGTATCCTTGAAATAGATAACTGTGACGATCAAGAATACCATAAAGAGCATTCTTTAGTGCCTCAGATGTAGTATATTTGACATGATGTAGAGCAATAAATCGTTCCACAACTTTTCCTTTGTCGTTCAAGAACCTAGAAATATAAATAAAAAGTCAAATGTATTCAACAATGTTATATGGAGGCATGGAGAATAATATGTTATAGAAATTGGAAAACACAACTACTAACCTCAACATCACCGCCATTTGCTCTTTGACAAATATATCACGCGACTCATCAATAAGCACAGAGAATTGTCTTTCACTAAGCTCTTCCATAATGACCTTGGTAACTTTATGTGCACAACACGTTGCAAGCTCCTTTTGAATGTCACCAGAAGTCATTGTGCAATTTCTTGGACCACGGTCAAAAGCATCTCTCACATTTTCATCATTAGATTTTTAATTTAAATATTTAAAAAAACTTCTATATTTATAAACTATTTATGTAAAATAATTATTGAATAATTATATATGCAATAATTTTAATTATATATTTATAAACTATTTATATAGTTGATTTCCTTACATATTAAAGTCATTCAATTTATAATGTATAATAACAATTATATAGAAAAGAGAAGACTAAAAATTAATACAAGAGACTTTACTTTCATTATTTTAAATTATTATAGTTATTCCTAACTTACCTTTATAATGTGCCACAACGGTATAAAAACCAGTTTGAGACTAAAAAATGGTTTAAATCCGGTTTAGAACCGGTTTTAATTAAAAACTAATTTACAAATAAATTGATTACACAAACTTTTTTAAAATTTTTATAATATAAATTGATTTTAAATAAATTTTTTGAAAATCATTCTTTTATATTTTTTTAAAAATAAACATGTAACACTGTACGGAACATTTACGTAATTATGTTAGAATTATATTTAGGACAAAACTTAGGTACAATTCTTTAGGTGTGGTTCTTACTATTTTCCAATGAAAATATGATAAATATACTTAAATATTATTTAGTGAGTGAAAATAGGAGAAATTTGCATACGTGTAAGAGGAAATTACACACTTGTCGTATTTTCATTGGAAAACAGTAAGAACCACACCTAAAGAATTGTACCTAAGTTTTGTCCTTATATTTATTGTTATTCCATAATATTTTTTTACAATATTTCATTTACATTATTTACATGTAAGTGATCAAGATTACAAATCAATCTCAACTATAAAATAATACTAATTACTCTATTCATTCGCCTAAAATAATATATTATATTCCCATAAATTGTATTTATTATAAATTATATATTGTTTAATCTTATCAATAAAACATCTATATTTATTTTTTTAGTACTCTATTTATTTTTATTTTTTTATATTGTTTAAACCCATCAATAAAAAATTAATAAATTGTATTATAAAACAATTCACAATACTTTCATATAATATTAGTTATATTTTTTAATTTGTGTAAAATTATCAAAGTAATCAATAATTCTGAAAGTAATTATTATGATTCCAGTTTTTATTAAGTAAAGATCGAACATTATATTAGAGATATAAATTTCATTCATTTCTAATAATGGAAATCATGTTTTAATTTACAATTCAACTTTTCAAATAGAACATAGAAAATTAATTCAGTATTTTTTCCTTCTGCTACAGTGTTACAGATGATTTATCATTTTTATAACTCCCTTCTTCTCAATTTGTTTTAGATAGAATTCACTATTGCAAAGTTGAAACGGTTTACCAAATAGGAATTGGTTTTAAAAAGTGGGTATCGGTTTTGTGGTTGGTCCACTAGATTTATAAGTGTGGTTTTTGTAGACCAGTTTTTTTCACACCCCTATTGTTAGTAATATCAATGATAAATACAGTAGCTGCATAACACATTAGTAATATCAATTAAACCATCATATCCAAAATAAACACAACATACAAAAAAAATGATGTTCAAGTCTATGCATCAAAATTGAACACCAACAAAATATTATACAAAATAATGTTCAATTTGACACTACAAGAAAATTGGGAGATAGCGACAGTTATTTTGGTAGATTACGACGGTTAAAACCGCCGCAATTGCATATCCACGACGATTGATGCACCGTCGCGGAAATGTGTGTCCCCAGTCGGTTTGGCGACGGTTGAAAAAACCGCCACACCAACTAACATAATCAAGAATTGGCGACGGTTCGATACCGTCGTGACTTTTTTTTGAGTTTTTTTAATTGTAGATGGCGACGGTTCAGTACCGTCGTGACTTATTCCTGCAATTTTTTTAATTATTTATTATGACGGTTTGATACCGTCGTGACTCTCTTTTTTATTTTTTAAAATTGTTGTGTGCGGCGGTTTAATACCGTCGTGACTTTTTTTGAATTATTTTTTATTATATCTTTTTTATTTAAAATATAATAATATTCATTTTAATATTATTTTTTCTTTAAATTATTTCTACTATAATATTGTTATCAATAGTATTATTTTTTTTAATTATATTTTCTATCACTTTTTAACATAGAAAATTAATTCTAATAGAAAACATTTAATATCACATAAGTATCATAATATTAAAAAAAACATGGGATTCATAATCATGTAAAATGCGAGTTACATAATAATGTCATATAGTAAACAAAATCAAAAATAAATTAAAACCTAATCTAATAATAATAAGTATCTGCCCCAATTTTTGTGTCGTAAAATCCTAATTTTCTTGTAGTGTGATGTCAAAGTTCCAAGTCTATGCATCAAAATTGAACACCAACAAAATATTAAACAAAAACATTAAAAAAAACTAATGCGTTGGCAGGTTAATGCCTAAAAAATTTTCCAACAACTTCTGGGTGTACCAACCAACAGGAGGATATAGACCACCTACACAAGGTAGTTGTCGGTGCCATGAAACCGGCGTGGATGGTGATGGCAGTGTGGGTGGTGGTAGCAGCGTGGGAGGTGGTGGCAGCTCTTCATAAGCCGACAAGGGTGGTGATTGCAGCTGCGGAAGCTCTTCCACTGAGTCGTTATCAGGTGATAAAGATAAAGGTAGAGGTGGTGGAGGCGGCAGCAGTATCTCCACTGAGAACGGAGGCTGCTGCTTGAATAATGCAGATAAAGTGGTGTCCGGTGGAGGTGGTGGAGGCGGCAGCTGTATCTCCACAGAGAATGGAGGCTGCTGCTTGAATAATGCAGTGGTGTTCGGTGGAGGTGGAAGGATCTTCCTCCAGGCCTTTAGAAAGTGACATAGACCGAGACATGCCCCCAAGATGATTCCCACCATAAAGGCAGCCATCTAGAAAAATAATGAATCAGTAATAGGTAGTAATAAGTAGAGAACCAGTTTAACATAAAGTAAATTGATTGAAAAGTTGGAGATATAAAAATGTGACATACCATAAGAGCATCCATGATGAAGAGAGAAAATAACTAAGAAGTTAAGAGGTAAAACGGAGAGAAAACAAAGAAGTTAGAAGTTATGAGAGAAAAAAATAAGAAAAGAAGAATATATAAGGGGAGAGAGAAAAATCATTTAAAAAGGAAAAACAATTTGGGAATACGTGAGAGGGTGAGAGGGTGAGGCTGTAACAGAGGGTGGTGAGGGTGTAGCAATAGTAGTAGGATCAAAAAGTCTAAGTCTTAACAGGTCAAATCAAGTCAATCAACAGTTTACAAGTATAAATATAATGGACAAAATATAGGGAAGTATCTAATAGTATAATTTAAAACTTCCATATATTATAGTCACCCATTGCAAATGAAAAATCAAGGAACATATCAAGACATATGAAAGGCATATAAGGAACCATTTTGCTCTAGTAAATAGCCATATTTCTCAGTTTAATCTTAAGTAACACTTTTGTCAACAAAAGAAAATCTTATGTAACACTCAAAGTAAATTCTAAACATAAGATCAGGCAAAGAACACTAGCAGGCAATATGTCAATCAAAAAATAATTTTTTAAATAGGGTTAGAAAAAGGTAAATACGATTAGATATGTTTACAGTGGTTTCATACACATACACAATATCCAAAGGTATAAGTAAATCATGTCTATTCAATAAATAATTTTTTTAAATAGGGTTAGAAAAAGGTAAAACTTATCTTTTAGCAGATGAAAAAGTCAGCACAATCATCAGACCAAAGGCACAAGTGCAGTATCCAGGAACTCCAACAATGGACAGCAGGCTAAAAGCTTCATATGCAGCACGGTCACACAACTTCACATAATCATATCTTTCTCAATTCTCAACGAAATCAAACGAACCATACATCAAACTTGCTAATTTTTTAACATGGAACAAGAATATACAAACTAAACACATTAATTCTCAAAGATGAACATGGACCAGTACCTTCTTGGCATTCATTTGATCATGAATTTTCTCATCTTTGTCACTATCATCCTCACTTTCATCATTACTATCATGTTTGCTATCACAGCTTTTACCAACATCATGTTCCCCGACAACTACATTCTTTTTGGCATAATCTTCCAAGGACGAATTTGGAAACAATTGTCCTACTTTGTTATTGTTGATATTTGTAAATATATAGTGTTAATAATATTTGTATATAGAATAGTCCCACATCGACTATATCATATAATTAGTTGTAATCTCTCTATATATAATAAAGTCTCCGTAGTGCTTTACAAAACACACGGTTTATTCAAATGTCTCTTAGTCTCTCGTATTTCAACATGGTATCTAGAGCCTACTGAGAGACAATCTTTACCGTGCTTTACCCGGTTGACCCACTGTCGTCCGGTGAGAAATTTTTTTGGCAAACCGTGTCATAACTCCGGTTTGCCTTCCATACACTGCCGTGACTCATTTCGGCATCTGTTTTCAAATTTCTCCGGTCGTCGTCGCCATTCGTTGTTGCTGCTATTGTTTCCGGCAACCTTCCGGCTAACTAACCTTACCGGCAGAAACGTCTCCACCGATTTGGTCGATCCCGACGATTTTTCCATTCCAGATCTGATACTCATGGCTACTCCTCAAAACTTTACGCCAAACTACGATGATTTTCTCAAGTGGTATCAAAATTACCAGAACTCAGATTACACTGCTTCGATTGCACACACTGGTAATTCATCTACTTGCCTTTCTTAATCATCTTCTCTTGGATCCTGGGTCCTTGATTCTGGTGCGTCTGATCATGTTACTGGTAATAAAAATCTTTTCACTTCCCTCTCTACCTCGGGTTTCTTACCTACTATAACTTCTGCCAATGGTTCTCAAACCCGATCTGAAGGGATTGGTACTGTTCAAATTCTACCTTCTCTCTCTGTTACTTCGGTTCTTTATGTACCTAATTGTCCATTTAATTTACTTTCAGTCAGTCGTTTAACTCGGTCTCTTGATTGTATTGTCACTTTCACTAATAGTAATGTTACCCTGCAGGATCGGAATTCGGGACGGACGATTGGCGTCGGATGTGAGTCTCAAGGCCTTTATTACCTCTCAGTGTCATCTCAGGCATGCTCAACCAAAGATTCCCCACTCACTATCCATGCTCAGTTAGGTCATCCTAGTCTTCCTAAACTACAGAAGTTGGTGCCAAGTTTATCGAAGGTGTCTAATTTACATTGTGAGTCGTGTCAGTTAGGGAAACACACTCGTAGTCAATTTCCAAATCGAGTCAATAAACGAGCTTCATCCCCTTTTGCTTTAGTTCACTCTGATGTTTGGGGTCCCTCGCGTACTGTCTCTACACTTGAGTCTAGGTATTTTGTCACCTTTATTGATGATTTTTCACGTTGCACGTGGTTATTTTTAATGAAAAATAGATCTGAATTATTCTCTATTTTTGAAAAATTTTATAAAGAAATAAAAACTCAGTTTGGTGTGTCTATTCGTACCTTAAGAAGTGATAATGCTCGTGAATACTTATCCCAACAATTTCAAACTTTTATGTCCGGCAATGGTATTCTCCACCAAACATCTTGTCCTCATACACCTCAACAAAACGGGGTAGCCGAACGCAAAAATCGGCATCTCGTAGAAACTACTCGGACCCTACTTCTCCATGGTAACGTTCCACTTCGGTTTTGGAGGGATGCTGTGCTAACGGCATGTTACCTTATAAATCGCATGCCCTCATCAGTCCTTAACAATAGAATCCCTCATTCAATCCTTTTTCCCAATTCCCCACTTCATCCAATTCCTCCCCGAGTCTTCGGGTCCACATGTTTTGTACACAATCTCTCTCCTGGTCTTGATAAACTATCAGCTCGATCACTAAAGTGTGTCTTTCTTGGTTATCATCGATCCCAAAAAGGTTATCGTTGCTACTCACATACTCTACAACGATACCTCGTATCGGCCGATGTTACTTTCTTCGAGTCTGTTCCATATTTCGAGTCCAGCCAAGTAACTCCGGAACCCCTTCAGGATAGTACTCCCACACCTCTTCCGGAAGTCCCATTTCCCATTATCCACCATCACTCTAGCCCTACGGTTGACCCCCCCACTTCTCGCCCACTTCAAACATATCAACGTCGTCAACCCACGTTTGTCACACCTATCCCTGAGGTAGTACCTATCCCTGAGACAGTACATGTCCCTGAGGTCATTGCAGACTCTCCTCTGACGCCTTCGCCATCATTGGATCCGATCCCGCAACCTGAGTCTGATCTTCCGATTTCCCTTCGAAAAGGTATACGTCAAACACGAAATCCTTCTCCACATTATATTGATTTATGTTATCATCGTCTTTCTCCTCTGCAGTATACTTGTTTGTCTTCTTTGTCTTCTGTTTCTATTCCTAACACTCCAAGTGAAGCATTATCTCACCCTGAGTGGAGGCAAGCAATGATTGACGAAATGTGTGCTCTTCAAAGCAGTGGTACTTGGGAACTGGTCCCTCTACCCCCTGGAAAATCTTTAGTAGGTTGTCGTTGGCTTTATACAGTGAAGGTTGGTCCAGATGGTAAGATTGATCGATTTAAGGCTCGCTTGGTAGCCAAAGGATACACTCAGATTTTTGGGTTGGATTATAGTGATACCTTCTCGCCTGTAGCCAAGATGGTATCTGTTAGACTTCTTCTAGCCATTGCAGCCATTCGACATTGGCCTCTTCATCAACTTGACATCAAAAATGCTTTTTTACATGGTGATCTTGAAGAGGAAGTATATATGGAGCAACCACCTGGATTTGTTGCTCAGGGGGAGTCCTCAGATATGGTTTGTAGGCTACACAGGTCTCTTTATGGTCTTAAGCAATCTCCGAGAGCTTGGTTTGGCAGATTCAGCACTGTCGTACAACAGTTTAGTATGGTCCGTAGTGAAGCTGATCATTCTGTGTTTTATCGTCACTCTACCCAAGGGTGTGTCTATCTTATTGTATATGTGGATGATATTGTCATAACTAGCAGTGATCAGCAGGGAATACTCCAGTTAAAACAACATCTCTCGAATCAATTTCAGACAAAAGATCTTGGTAAACTCCGCTATTTCTTGGGTATTGAGGTAGCCCAATCCAAAGATGGTTTGGTGATTTCTCAGCGGAAATATGCTATGGATATTTTGGAAGAAACAGGTTTGTTGAATGCTAAACCAGCTGATACTCCTATGGATCCAAGTGTCAAACTCCTACCCAATCAGGGGGAGCCCCTATCTGACTCGGGAAGGTATAGGAGATTGGTTGGAAAGTTGAATTACCTTACAGTCACTCGTCCGGACATTTCTTTTGCAGTTAGTGTGGTAAGCCAGTTCTTAAATTCTCCTTGCCAAGAACACATGGATGCTGTTGTCCGAATTCTCAGATACATCAAACGTGCTCCGGGAAAAGGCCTCGTGTATGAAGATAAAGGACATACTCAGATAGTTGGATAATCCGATGCTGATTGGGCAGGGTCACCCATTGATAGACGATCCGCCTCTGGGTATTGTGTACTTGTTGGAGGAAACCTTATATCTTGGAAAAGTAAGAAACAAAATGTAGTTGCACAAGCGCCGAGGCAGAGTATAGGGCCATGGCAATGGCAACATGTGAACTCATTTGGTTAAAACAGTTGCTCAAAGAACTTAAAATTGAAGAAGCAAGACCAATGACACTTGTTTGTGATAATCAAGCTGCATTGCATATTGCTTCAAATCCAGTCTTCCATGAGAGGACCAAACATATTGAGATAGACTGTCACTTTGTCAGAGAGAAGATTGAATCAGGCGACATTGTCACAAGCTTTGTCAACTCCAATGATCAATTAGCAGATGTGTTTACAAAATCTTTACGAAGTCCCAGAACTAATTATATATGTGGCAAGCTTGGTGCATTTGACTTATATGCTCAAGCTTGAGGGGGAGTGTTGATATTTGTAAATATATAGTGTTAATAATATTTGTATATAGAATAGTCCCACATCGACTATATCATATAATTAGTTGTAATCTCTCTATATATAATAAAGTCTCCGTAGTGCTTTACAAAACACACGGTTTATTCAAATGTCTCTTAGTCTCTCGTATTTCAACAGTTATCATTTGCATCTTCTAGAGTTTCTTTTGAACTGTTAGATTTGCCTTTGTTGTTCATCTGATAGTAAAAGAAGAAAAAATGATCAGAAACATGCAAGTTTACCGAACAGGACATTATGCCAAACATGGTATGAACAATATATGTATTGCCTTAACAACAAAGGAGAAAATAAATCATGTCTGACAACACCATCACATATATAGACTTTGGCCAAATCCCCGACAACATCATCAACCTATCAATATAAACTCAAGTACATAAGTACTTTCCTGAAATCAGCTTTTCAAAAATCTGAGGAAAAAAAGTTTCAAGGATCGATTTTAGACAATGTATAATGAAGGTAAATACTGAATTGTGATTTAAGTATCTTTACCCCTTTTCCGGGATTTGAGCTTTCAGCGTCTAAACTTGTGTCAAATGGCGTATGAGGAAGATGTTATAAACTCAAGTACGTAATGTGATGACAATTTGTAGTTTCTGTAAATCACAGTCAAAATTTGTAGAAACCCTTTTTTCTTTCCCACTCCATGCTCCTAAAGATTTAACCTATTTTCCATATTCAAGTAATAATTTAGCAAATACTAGTAACAATTAAGCAAAGCGCCAAACTAATAAGAAAAATCAAACAAATTAAGTGTAAATAAATAATACCACTAACCAAAACATAAATCATGAAAAGCTTGATGAACAACACGCTTTGAACATCTTTGACTGCAAAACCAAACAATGAAAAAGACAACTTAATTAACTAATCAATCAATCAACAAAATGGAAAATCAGCTTAATACCACTGAACCAAAACACTAAACCAGAACCGAGTTACTAACACAACTTGGTTTATCATCTGCATCAAATCAGATTCTCTATCAAATCAACTGCTTCTTGAATGGTTGTGATGTTTTTAGAGTTATCATCCTCAATATTGAGCCCAAATTATTCCTCTAATCCCATCACTTTTTCAACCTGCAATATCACAAAACCCTAGCTCTAACATAAGCAACACAAACATCCAAACTCTTCCTCTAATCCCATCACTATTTCATTGATAGAAGAAGAGATTAGTCGACTAAAATAAAATATATGGCAAAGGAAAATGATGAAACATTCATAAAGCCTCGAAGGGCAAATCAAAATACAAAAGCCCAGAGGGCGAAGTTCACAGTCATAGCAAAAGGGGAAAAATCCGCACTCCCCAAAACAAAAGATTACTTAATTGCATCCTTATCGGATGACTAACAGAAACACGAAACAACATCTAGCGGTCGGGTTCTCCTTCACGTCTTCATTGTTGATAGTGGTATCCCCACTCCTCAGTTCATGCTAAAAAATAAGGAGAAATGTTATATAACTACAATAGATAGAACTGCCAAAATATGGAATTGATGCAAAAACTAACAATTTTTTTTTTTGAAAAAGCAAAATGATTAAATTAAAATAAAGAACTAGCATATGACATGCTAGGATCAACCAGTACAACGAGTTATGTTACATAATTAAAGTTACAACACTACCTTTGTTTTAATTAAATAAATAAAAGTTAGAAGTGAAGAGCAAACCTGTCTGGAGAGAGTTTTAATATATTTAACATGATCTTCAAATGACAATATTGACCACTATCAATAATGAAGACGTGAAGGAGAACCCAGCCGCTAGATGTTGTTTAGTGTTTTTGTTAGTCATCCGATAAGGATGCAATTATATAATCTTTTGTTTTGGGGAGTGCGGCTTTGTCCCCTTTTGCTATGACTATGAACTCCGCCCTCTGGGATTTTGTATTTTGATTTGCCCTTCGAGGCTTTATGAATGTTTCATCATTTTCCTTTTCCATATATTTTATTTTAGTCGACTGATCTCTTCTTCTATCAATGAAATAGTGATGGGATTAGAGGAAGAGTTTGGATGTTTGTGTTGGTTATGTTAGAGCTAGGGTTTTGTGATATTGCAGGTTGAAAAAGTGATAGGATTAGAGGAATAATTTGGGCTCAATATTGAGGATGATAACTCTGAAAAACATCAGAACCATTCAAGAAGCAGTTGATTTGATAAAGAAGCTGATTTGATGCAGATGATAAACCAAGTTGTGTTAGTAACTCGACTCTGGTTTAGTGTTTTGCTTCAATACTATTAAGCTGATTTGCCATTTTGTTGATTGATTGATTAGTTAATTAAGTTGTCTTTTTCATTGTTTGGTTTTGCAGTCAAAGATGTTCAAAGCGTGTTGTTCGTCAAGCTTTGCATGATTTATGTTTTGGTTAGCGGTATTATTTATTTACACTTAATTTGTTTGATTTTTCTTATTAGTTTGGTACTTTGCTTAATTGTTACTAGTATTTGCTAAATTATTACTTGAATATGGAAAATAGGTTGAATCTTTAGGATCATGGAGTGGGAAAGAAAAAAGGGTTTCTACAAATTTTGACTGTGATTTACAGAAACTACAAATTGTCATCACATTACGTACTTGAGTTTATATCATCTTCCTCATACGCCATTTGACACAAGTTTAGACGCTGAAAGCTCAAATCTCGGAAAAGGGGTAAAGATACTTAAATCATAATTTAGTATTTACCTTCATTATACATTGTCTAAAACTGATCCTCGAAAAAAAATTTCCTCAGATTTTTGAAAAGCTGATTTCAGGAAAGTACTTATGCACTTGAGTTTATATTGATAGGTTGATGATGTTGTCAGGGAATTGGCCAAAGTCTATATATGCGATGGTGTTGTCAGGCATGATTCATTTCCTCTTTTGTTGTTAAGGCAATACATATATTATTCATACCATGTTTGGCATAATGTATTGTTCGGTAAACTTGCATGTTTCTGATCATTTTTCTACTTTTACTATCAGATGAACAACAAAGGCAAATCTAAGAGTTCAAAAGAAACTATGGAAGATGCAAATGATAATAAATTAGGACAATTGTTTCCAAATTCATCCTTGGAAGATTATGCCAAAAAGAATGGAGTTGTCGGGGAACATGATGATGGTAAAAGCTGTGATAGCAAACATGATAGTAATGATGAAAGTGAGGATGATAGTGACAAAGATGAGAAAGTTCATGATCAAATGAATGCCAAGAAGGTACTGGTCCATGTTCATCTTTGAGAATTAGTGTTCATCTTTGAGAATTAGTGTGTTTAGTTTGTATATTCTTGTTCCGTGTTAAAAAAATTAGCAAGTTTGATGTATGGTTCGTTTGATTTCGTTGAGAATTGAGAAAGATACGATGATGTGAAGTTGTGTGACCGTGTTGCATACGAAGCTTTTAGCCTGCTGTCCATTGTTGGAGTTCTTGGATATTGCACTTGTGCCTTTGGTCTGATGATTGTGCTGACTTTTTCATCTGCTAAAAGATAAGTTTTACCTTTTTCTAACCCTATTTAAAAAAATTATTTATTGAATAGACATGATTTACCTATACCTTTGGATACTGTGTATGTGTATGAAACCACTGTAAACATATCTAATCGTCTTTACCTTTTTCTAACCCTATTTAAAAAATTATTTTTTGATTGACATACCGCCTGCTAGTGTTCTTTGCCTGATCTTATGTTTAGAATTTACTTTGAGTGTTACATAAGATTTTCTTTTGTTGACAAAAGTGTTACTTAAGAATAAACTGAGAAATATGGCTATTTACTAGAGCAAAATGGTTCCTTATATGCCTTTCATATGTCTTGATATGTTCCTCGATTTTTCATTTGCAATGGGTGACTATAATATATGGAAGTTTTAAATTATACTATTAGATACTTCCCTATATTTTGTCCATTATATTTATACTTGTAAACTGTTGATTGACTTGATTTGACCTGTTAAGACTTAGACTTTTTAATCCTACTGCTACTGCTACACCCTCACCACCCTCTGTTACAGCCTCACCCTCTCACCCTCTCACGTATTCCCAAATTGTTTTTCCTGTTTAAATAATTTTTCTCTCTCCCCTTATACATTCTTCCTTTCTTTTTTTTTTTTCTCTCATAACTTCTAACTTCTTTGTTTTCTCTCTCTTTTTCCCTCTTAACTTCTTTTTTTTTTTTCTCTCTTCATCATGGATACTCTTATGGTATGTTACATTTTTATATCTCCAACTTTTCAATCAATTTACTTTATGTTAAACTGGTTCTCTACTTATTACTACTTATTACTGGTTCATTTCTTTTCTAGATGGTTGCCTTTATGGTGGGAATCATCTTGGGGGCATGTCTCAGTCTATGTCACATGCTAAAGGCCTGCAGGAAGATCCTTCCACCTCCACCGGACACCACTGCATTATTCAAGCAGCAGCCTCCGTTCTCGGTGGATATTTAGCTGTCGCCTCCACCACCTCCACCGGACACCACTTTATCTGCATTATTCAAGCAGTAGCCTCCGTTCTCAGTGAAGATACAGCTGCCGCCTCCACCACCTCCACCTCTATATTCATCACCTGATAACGACTCAATGGAAGAGCTGCCGCAGCTGCCATCACCACCCTTGTCGCCTTATGAAGAGCTGCCACCACCTCCCACGCTACTATCACCACCCACACTGCCATCACCATCCACGCCGGTTCCATGGCGCCGACAACTACCTCGTGTTGGTGGTCTATATCCTCCTGTTGGTTGGTACACCCAGAAGCAGTTGGAAAATTTTTTAGGTATTAACCTGCTAATGCATTAGTTTTTTTTTATGTTTTTGTTTAATATTTTGTTGGTGTTCAATTTTGATGCATAGACATGGAACTTTGACATCAAATTGAATATCACTTTGTTTAATATTTTGTTGGTGTTCAATTTTGATGCATAGACTTATAACTTTGACATCAAATTGAACATCATTTTTCTTTGTATGTTGTGTTTATTTTGGATATGATGGTTTAATTGATATTACTGATGTGTTATGCAGCTACTGTATTTATCATTGATATTACTAACTATAGGGGTGTGAAAAAAATGGTTTACAAAAACCACACTTATAAATCCATTGGACCAACCACATAACCGATACCCACTTTTTAAAACCAATTCCTATTTGGTAAACCGTTTCAGCTTTGCAATAGTGAATTCTATCTCAAACAAATTGCGAAGAAGGGAGTTATAAAAATGATAAACCATCTCTAATACTGTAGGAGAAGGAAAAAAAATACTGAATTAAGTTTCTATGTTCTATTTGAAAAGTTGAATTGTAAATTAAAACATGATTTCTATTATTAGAACATGAATGAAATTTATATCTCTAATATAATGTTTGATCTTTACTTAAGAAAAACTGGAATCATAATAATTATTTTCACAATTATTGATCACTTTGATAATTTTACACAAATTAAAAAATATAACTAATATTATATGAAAATATTGTGAATTGTTTTATAATACAATTTATTAATTTTTTATTGATGGGTTTAAACAATATAAAAAATAAAAATAAACAGAGTACTAAAAAATAAATATAGATGTTTTATTGATAAGATTAAACAATATATAATTTATAATAAATGCAATTTATGGGAATATAATATATTATTTTAGGCGAATGAATAGAGTAATTAGTATTATTTTGTAGTTGAGATTGATTTGTAATCTTGATCATTTACATGTAAATAATGTAAATGAAATACTGTAAAAACATATTTTGGAATAACAATAAATATAATTCTAACATAATTACGTAAATGTTCCGTACAGTGTTACATGTTTATTTTTTAAAAAATATAAAAGAATGATTTTCAACAATTTTATTTAAAATCAATTTATATTATAAAAATTTTAAAAAAGTTTGTGTAATCAATTTATTTGTAAATTAGTTTTTAATTAAAACAAACCGGTTCTAAACCAGATTTAAACCATTTTTCAGTCTCAAACTGGTTTTTATACAGTTGTGGTACATTATAAAGGTAAGTTAGGAATAACTATAATAATTTAAAAAAATAAAAGTAAAGTCTCTTGTATTAATTTTCAGTCTTCTCTTTTCTATACAGCTGTTATTATACATTATAAATTGAATGACTTCTACTGCCAATTCTCAAATCTATGACAACTTTACGTTTCACTCTCACCTTTCTCTTTCAATCTACTCCTTTCTACTGCCAGTGCTCAGTCCATGACAACTACAAATTTTTATGCCTGAGAAATAAAATATTGAAAGAGGATGGAAATCATATAAAATATTATGACATGATATCATAAATAAGAAAATTGACTTAACTCATCGAATAGAAATATATACTAATTTATTTTTATTTCAAATCTAATAAATAGTAAAAAATATTTTTTTATTTTTAATTTGTAGGGATGGTGGATTGGATAAAGAACAAGTCAAACAGATCTTTTACAATTCTTCTGATTCCCTAGTTGCTCTAGCAAAGATACTTGTCACACTTTGTCTTTGATTATTATAATCGTCATAGTGCTTCATACATGAGTTATGCTTACTATTATGACTACCAATATGATCTTTGAAGCCTTTAGATTAGGGGTGGAAAAACGGGTCGTGGCCCGCCGGGCTAGCCCGTGCACTCGCCAAAAAATGACGGGTTGGGTTGGGATTTTAGGCCCGCCGCTCGCCAAAGCCCGCCCCGCCAAAATCCGCCGCCCACCATACCCGCCCCGCCAAAGCCCGTCGCCCGTTAAAGCCCGCCCCTCCTCCAAAGCTCACTCTTTTTTTAGTTAATTCTAGTAATTGCAATTCTTGATGGTTTATTTTATACATTTATTTATAAATATTGTAATATTTTTTTAAGTAAATTTGTTAAAAAGTTGCTTTTATAAAAAATTATTTTAAAAAATAAGTGAAAAGTTTAATTAAAAGGTAAAAAAGGCTATTAATCTATTAAAAAAATTATAAATAAAAATAGGCGGGTAAGCCCGTCGCCCGCCATCTTGGCGGGGCGGGCATGACTTTTATGCCCATTTTACTTGGCGGGCATGCCCGCTTCGCTCGTTTTTTGGCGGGCATAAGGCGGGGCGGGCGGGCGCCCTGTTTTGCCACGCCTACTTTAGATGCATGCTTCCAATCTTTAAATCCGTCTTTGTTGAAGACTTCATAACCAAAGTGTTCGGCCCTCCTGGGCGGCTTAAAGAGAAAGCAATAAAAACAATAAGTTGCATCCTTCGACTCACTGTATTCAATCCATGTATAATTCTTATACCATGCTTTACAAAATGCTCTTGAAGACTTCCCAAATTGAGTACGAGGAAATATTGCTAAATTTGATTGCGTTGGACCCTTCAATATATATGCCCTCCTCACTTGGTCTTGAATATCCGTAGTATACTCATGAATTTGTTTCCTACATCCTGGATCACATACAATCTCATTTGAATTAAATTCATTGGCCACATTAGGCGGTGTTTCTTCTACTTCGGCTTCCGGTTGCACAACATTAACATTCTCAATACTTCTTCTAGGAACCAAAAACTTTCTCATCTCTGAAATTTAATTATTTAGAAAAAGAAACTATGAAGTTAAATTGAAAGTAAAATGGTCCGATTTAGGTAAGTAAGCGAAAACCTTTAACTCAAAAGCCCACAACTAAATCTAATTAATTTAAATAATAATAAAAATATAACATAAATAAATAAATTTAATAAATTAATAAATTAAACTAATTGTTAGACTAAACCTAATTAATAGCTAAACCTAATTCACATATTTTTATATCAATTTTAAAAAATAGAGAAAAAAACAAAAACAAAAAGTAAATGAGATAAAACAAACACACACTACCTACACCTACTTCTCTTTCTAATTTCAATTATTCACTATTTTTATTTAAAAAATTGCAAAACAACAACACAACCCCACACACTTTTTCCGTAAATTAAAACCACACAACACAACACAAAACCACACACTTGCTAGACACACATTACCCACTTCTTCTTCTCTACGACTACCACCAAACACAACACAAGTACACAACACAACTTTCATTTCATGTTTCAATTTTCATTTATAATGACAACAACAACAACACAGGGAAATTAATTGGGTTAGGCGAATGGCAAAATAAAATAAGAGAAGGTTAAAAAGAGAGATCATTCACCTCACAGTCACGGCGGAGAGGATAGGGCAAACGACGGAGCAGAGTTTTAATTTTTTAAAAACCTTTACCTGTAGTTTTGAAAGAAGGTTAAGGGTTTTGTTTTAAGGAATTTTTTTTAATTTCAGTTTTGATTCATAAATAATTAATTGGGTTGGGCCTGGACCATTGGTTATTTATTTGTTTTAATTTTTACACTCTGTTTTGAGTAATTTTGCCCCTGATTTTATCTAAAACTCAAATATTAAATTAAGGGGAATACAAAGAAAATAGGGGTTGAGCCCGGGCGGGTGCCTGGGCTAGCTGGGCACTAGAACCGTCACTGCTTCATTCCATGCAGCAATGAGGATGTGATATAATGCTTTATTGGTATTTTGTCCCTAGAGTATTTTTTTTCTTAAAGGTTTGTGCCAACTGATTTGATGAAGTAAGCAGTTATCAAGCATGATATAAGCACCCAAATTAATTGATAGGCCTTATGTCTCATATTCCTAAAGTATCCATTATAAGAAGAGTGCAAATCTTACTTCATATATCTGTTATCATCTTTTTGTCATCAATGTTTCCAGACCTTACAAAATTTCTTATGCAAGTATCTAGTTTATTGATGAGTGAAACATGTCACTCGTAGATTTTAAGGATATAAAGTACCATGTCATGGAACATTGAGTTAATAAGTTTAATTCTTCCCATCACAGATAAGATGTATCCTTTCCATATAACTAATTTAGATATAACCCTATTTGTTATTGGTTGTTAATGTTGAACTTTTGGCTTACTCTTGAATATTGATACTCCAAAGGAATCAAAGTTTGCATGACTTATGTTGAAATCAAGGATTCATACCACTTGTCCCATGTCTGATACTTGAAATAACTCATTGAAACACTTTGCATTTTGTGGTACTAGGGTGTTAGCCTAAATTCTAAGCATACTCATGTAATAACGTGTGGATAGGTGTAGCAGTGAAAAATTGAGACTAAGTCATTGATTAACTCAACTCATATTTTAGTGAAAGTTATCATTGTGCTTTATTGTTTCCAAAGTAAATGGGAAAAGGAGCGAAATAAAACCAATTTTTTTTAAAATTAAAACTAATAAAACAAACAGTGTTCTAAGTTCAGGAGTTGGTTATATAAAGGAAAGGTATTAGCCAAAGGTAAATATTTTGGCGGAATAAAATTGTTAATGCAAGAGTTTAACACATAATTATTTCAATTTTTTAGAAGTGTATGGGGGCATGCATGGTGAAGACTTGAGAAGGGTAGTCACAAGATCACTCATTTTACTTTTCCAAAGTGAATACATGTACATCTTTCATGTGTGTATTGTCTTCAGTGACTTTTCAATTTTTTTTTGAAATAATTACTACTACATATGTGTTATATTTGAGGTTACTTTCAGTACTTAAATACATACTTAATGAGTTTAATGTAGTAAAGTTAGTATCTTTATTGAAAAATTTATTACTTTTATTAATTTGCGTATAAAAACCTTAAACAAAACTTATCTTTTAGGGTGTAGGGAGTAAAAAATTGATTCTACTATGGATTGTAGGCAGTATAAGGATACTCTAACTCGTTTGGGAGGACTTTTGGGTTTAACAGTGTTGAATATAGATATGGAATTAATTTCATAGTGTTAAAAAAATGTTAATGCAAGAGTTTGGGAGGACAAAAATTTAAGATTGACGTCCCATTTGTTTATTGCACCATTCATAATTATTCCCTTTTGTATTGGGGTGTTCAAAACCAAACCAACCCAATAGAAAACCACAAACCAAACCAAATCGAAACCGCAAAAAACTGCATTCGATTCGGATTAGTTTGGGTCATCTTTTAACAAAATCACACGGTTCAGTTCGGTTTGCGGTTTGTATTTTGTAAACCGAACCAAACTGAATCAAACCGTATTATGTTACAACCTAACTTTTACTTAACTCACATCCAACCCAAACTTAAATCTATTATACCTTAGCCCTATGATTACGAACAATTTTCTCATCCTTACACATATATTTCAGTCCCAATCTTCTTGAATCTCTAATAACATTATCACACCTTCTTTGCCACATACATCTTCCCTCTTCTTCTATAATCTCTACTCTCTTATATTCTTTCTTTTTCACCTTCTCATTTTTATGTAAATATTCCGTATTTCAGTTTCGTTTTTACCGCACATCTTCTTCTCTAATCTCTCAACTTTTTTTTTCTTTTTCACCTTCACTAATCTCTCATCTGTTCTATTTTTTTCTTTCATTATAATAATTTTTATATTGTTTTATGCTATTATTTTATGTTTAATATTCCACTTTTGTCTAATTTAATTTTTACATATTAAATGGAAAATTGTTGTCAAAATATGATGAGTTTAGTTGTTATTTGATAGTGTATGAATGTCTAAATACAAAATTATGTTGTCATCTATATGTGTATGTATGACTCAATAAAATATTTATAAAAAACCGAACCAAACCGCATTAGTTTGGTTTGGTTTGGTTCGGATTTGTTTTAAAAGCAAACCGAACCAAACCAAACGGTACGATTTTTTCTCTTGCGGTTCGGATGATTTTTTTCATCAAAACCGTCCAAACTGCACCGCAAACACTCCTACTTTTGTATAAACATGAACCAAGGTTTAGAATTAATGGTTATATTAGTCTTTCTATTTTTTATTGTGTATATATACTCATTGTGTAACACAATTTATAGCAGGAGAAATAAAAATAAAATTTCACAAATGGTTTCAGAGCAATATTCAGATCCAAGAAAATTCTCATGACCAACAAGCACAACTCTACCAAATATCAAAAGCAAAATTGCACAAGTGGGATGCCTAGCAATAGCATTACCTGTATGACCGAAACAATTCCCAATTTCTAGCGATAAACTTAATAGCGAAAACTATTTACAATGGTCTAGATCACTATATATTTTCTTTCAACAAAAAGAGAATGAAGACTACATTACCAACGATTAAAAAGAACTGGAGAAAAAATATCAAATGCATCAAGCATGGAAGCACAAAAAAAAATGGTCATGACTTCTAAACTCCACGAGGAATAAAGCTTGGAAAAACTTCATGTATTATGCTCCTACAACGGAGATCTGAAATGCAACAAAAGAAACCTATCCAAATATGAACAACACCTCGACCATATTTTTGATAAAAAAGTCTCATACGTGAATTGTGAAGGAGAATCGTCTATTACAGAGTGTTATCACTCTCTCAAGAAGTATTGAAGATAGTTATGAGGACATAGGTTGGAAAAATCCTGAAGATAGAAAGTTGTACAAGCAGTTAATAGAGAATGGTTGTATTTACCAATTCTTGTTGGGACTAAATAAGAATCTAGATGAAGTAAAAGGAAGAGTACTTTCAACTATACCTCTTCGCAAGATTCTTGAAGATTTTGGTGAAGTAAGGAGATAAGAAAGTAGAAAGGAAAATAATGTTGGGAGACCAGAATCTAAGTACCATTATAGACAATTCTGCTCTAGCAGTAAAAGGGCCTCAAAATAATACAATGACTAAAAGCAAGTGCAATCACTACAATAATCAAGGACATACAAATGAGATATGTTTGGTACTCCATGGAAAACCAACAAATTGGAAGCCACGCTATAATATTGTAACACTCAAGCAACAACTTCAAGTGAAATGAAATATGTAAATGCATATGATTCCAATTCATTTAGTAAAGAACAAATGGATACACTTCAAATACCGCTCTAACAAACTCATAAAAATACTAGCACATACTCTTCTATTGTTACTCATGTCCAAAAAGGTAATTCCTCTACTACTCTCCATGTCAATCACCAAAAATTAAGCTCATAAGTTGTTGATTATTGAACTCTTCATCATATGACCTGAGACATTAATGTATTTCACAATTACAATCTCTAACATGTTTCGTTGTGCCCTAAATCAATCAAAAAGCTTTCCATTATTTGCATACTCAATGGGATAACTTCCAAACTGGTTAGTAAAGGTCGTGTAATTATATTTAAAGATATTACCTTTGAATCTGTGTAATACTTCCCAAAATTAGATTGTAACTAGCTATCAATTAGTAAGTTAGCTTAGGATTTAAAGTGTGTTACTGAATTTTTCCTGCACATATGTGAATTTTAAGATTTAGATTCAGGGAAAAAGATTGAAAATACTACGGAATATGTATGGCTCTACCTTTTTGGAATAGGATATAAAAAACTTAGACCAATTAAGGGTGCTCATATGGTTTCTTAAAAAATAATGTTATGGTATGACATCATCGTGCATGACTTCTTAACTTCATGTACTTGGAAAGAATACTTCCATCTTTATTTAATAAAAAAATAATTTGTTAAAATGTGAAGTCTCTAAACTGGCCAAACACACCAAATCCCAGTATACTAACCCTACAAACCATCATATCCTTTTTCCTTAATCCACAGTGATGTATGAGGCCTTTCTTGAGTTAACAATATCATTGGGTCAAAGTGGCTTGTTACATTCATATAAAATCATGTAAGAATTGCATGTGTGTTCCTTATGAAAGAAAAATCAGAAGTAGGAAATCATTTTTAAATTTTTCATAAATTTATCCAAAATCAGCTTCAAGCCAATATTCAAGTACTTAGGACAGATAATAGGGGAGAGTACATCCATCATTCTCTTGGTACTTACCTCCTAAACCATGGTATTGTGCATCAAACTTCATGTGTAAACTTTCCTCATCAAAATGGAATTTCCAAAAGAAATAATAGACACCTCATGGAAGTTACTAGGTTTATCACACTATTAACTAATGTGCCAAACTTTTATTGGGGGTGAAGTTTTCTCTTAGCAGCCTATCTTATAAACTGAATGATATCCTAAATCCTCAATTTTCGAACCCTTCACCGGACCTTTTTGTCCATATACCCAAATACCCAACTTATTACAAACCTTCCACCAAAAATATTTGGATGTACAACCTTTGTTCAAAACCAGAAACAAAATTTAAGACAATTGGACCCAAAAGCCTTAAAATCTATATTCCTGGGATATTCACCATTCAAGAAAAGAGTACAAGTGCTATTATTCTTCAAATATGAAGCTCTATCATACCATGGATGTGACATTCTTTGAAGATGTGACATTCAGGGGGAGAAAGAGCGAATAGTGAACACCAACTTTGGGAAACACTAGTCCTTTAAGCTTTATAACCTCAAACCATTATCAAATTTGACTAGTCCTATACCCACATCAAAAAATATAACATCTGATCTTGAACCCACACCCTAAAATATGACAAACCATAAATGTTTGCAAGTTTACATCAGGAAGAATGAAAAGCAAAAAAATCAAGAGGAGGAAAAAAACTGCAGATGTCCAAGGAAAATCCAAGATTCTAACCAAAATTTAGAATCAGGAAAATTTTCACATAGGTAACGCATTAACTCTTTATGCTTATTTAAATGTAATACACGACACTATGTTTATTAATGATATGGTCGAACCTATTGGTGTGAGGAAAGGGGTTAGGGCATGCACCCAACATCGAATTAGAAATCATGTTCCTTTTGAGAAGTTGTTGGAATACATGGAATTTGCGACAAACCTAGACAACACCAATATCCATCAAAAGATTCATGAAGTAGCTCAAAAACATGAGTGGAAGGTTGTTGTATGGGTAGAAATAGCATTGGAGAAGAATGAGACGTGGCAGCTCATTAAACCAGCGGAAGGGAAGAAGCCAGTTGGGTGTAAGTAGACTTTTTCAATCAAATGCAATACATATGGAAGTGTTAACATGTATAAGGCTCGATTGGTAGAAAAAGGGATTTACCAAATCATATGGGGTGGACTACAAAGAAACATATCCACTTGTGAAAAATTGAACTCATTTCAGGTTCTTCTCCCATTGGTTGTAAACTTAGATTGGTCTCCACACCAACTGGATATCAAGAATAAGTTCTTGAATGGTGATCTTGAAAAAAATGTCTATATGAGAATCCTCCTGGCTTAGACTCACCACAAAATTCTGGCCGGATATGTAAGCTTAAGAAGTCACTTTATGGTCTTAATTAGTCCCTTCGACCTTCTTTTGAAAGACTTACATGGGTAGTTAAACTTCATAGGTTCCCCTAATGTCAAATCGGTCATACTATGTATGTAAATTACTGAAAAAGGAAGGATGACTATTTTATTGTCTATAGATGACATTATCATCATTGATGATAATAATGGGTGTAGAGAACCAAAGTAGTTCCTTGCTATGGAATTTGAGGTTAAAGACCTTTGTCATATGAACTACTTCCTTGGGATGGAAGTGGAGTGATATAAACATGAAATCTACATATCACTAAGGAAATATGTATTAGATTTGCTTCAAGAAACAAAGATGTTAGGGTGTAGACCAATTGACACTCCCATGGAATCCGATGTTCAAATTAGATGTGAAGAAGAAAGTTCATCCACTAATAAAGAAAGATGTAAAATATTAGCTGGAAAACCTATTTACCTAATACATACACGACATGACATTTGTTATTCTATTAGTATGGTAAGTCATTACATAAATGAACATAGAAAACGTCACATGAAGGTTGTAAACCACATTTTAAACTACGTTAAACGAACACCATGAAGGCACTTGAAAAAAATACATGCAAAGATGTAGAAATATTTACAAATGCAGACTGGGCTGGTTCAGAGACAAATCAAAGGTTAACGGATGATCACTGCTAATTTGTTTGGGGGAATCTAGTAACTTGGAGAAGTAAGAAACAATTTGTGACATCTAAGAGGAGTGCCAAATTTAAGAGCACCAATATCGCCAGAAAAATTAAGTGGCTACACATTTTTCAATGACATTGTGTCATAGTGTCTTGGCTAATTAGTTTGAAATGAAAGTGGCTAAACTTTTAATAGTGGCTTTGCATAGTCGTTACCGTGGCTTTGCTCCACTTTTTTATTTTTCAATTATTATTTTATATAGTCAATAGGTAAAAATACATATTAGTAATATAATTGATTATATTGAATGGATTAGTGGGACTCATTCTAAAGTTTTAGACGAGTGGTATCACTAGTATGGATATTTTAAAAAATATAGTTGAGTTGTTTAAATAATTAACAAGTGTGAAGTAATATAATATATTAAGTGAGATGCATTTATACCACCAAATTAGGTGGCATGGATGTGGATGCTCTAAGTTAAAATCCATGGCTCATGAAATTAGTGAAGGAATATGGTTACAAAGGTGCTTGAAGAACTTAGAGTCCAAACTGATCACACCATGAATTTACTACGCGATGATAAAACTGCCATTAGTATTGCGAAATTAATAATTAATAATTATTGCACTCTTTTACAAATATTTTTATTTTTTCACTCTCATCTTCGAAAAGGATTGATAGATACTTAAAAACTAGAGTTTTTTAATAGAGAAAAAAAAACTACAAACTATTATAATGTGTGTAATTTAAAAAAAAAACACTTTGCTATCATTAGATAAATATGTTAAAAGAGGAATTCACATTTTCCCTATCACATCTTTCATGAAGTTAGTCAATACAGTCACTATTAAATCAAGATTTAATTCATATTTAATATCTAGATTACCATATTTTTGTGAGGCCAAGAAGCACCCTATGCTGAGAGCCACACATCTTGCTGCATTAAATTTGTTTTGTTTGGTTATACTTGCTTGTGTTCCAAAATTAACATCAATCAACAATAACAAAAGATAGCACAGAAACACAACAGTGAAGTAGTGGAACAAGTGTCCACGTGGTTGGAAGCCAAATCAGCTAAGGATTCACATCCATTTCCTATTGGTCCAAAATCTATCCACAAAACCATAAGATTTCTTCATTCAGATTTCATGTCCTACTTGGACAGTTGGACATCTATGAAAACCCCTCACATTATCTCCCACTTCACATAAAATACTATCTAACAACTTCTATCACTATTTTCTCACTATACTTTCTTCAGAGAAACTTCTTTAGAGTCTAAAGAGAATAGATATGGCAGCTGCAACATCTGGTGCTGTGTTGAATGGTTTGGGATCTTCCTTCTTATCTGGTGGAAAGAGGAGCCAAACCCTGCTAGCTACTTCCATTGGAAGCAAAGTTGGTGTTGCAGCTGTTAGTCCTAGAAGACTTATTGTTGCTGCTGCTGCTTCTGCACCAAAGAAATCATGGATCTCTGGTGTTACATTCGGCGGAAACTTCGTCGACCCCGAATGGCTCGACGGATCGTAAGTCCCGCCTTTTTCTTGCATTATAAGTATCGTAGTAGAATTGATTTTGACATGTTTAGATACTCAGCGTAGAATTGATTTTGACATGTTTAAATATTTCGTGTAGAATTTTATGTGATCGTATCCAAACATAAATCATTTTACATTCAACTAGAATCAATTTTACGGAATCAATCTTTTTTCATTCAGGTTTTTGACTGATTGATGTAATTCAATTGTAGGCTACCAGGTGACTTTGGTTTCGACCCACTAGGCCTTGGCAAGGACCCGGCATTTCTGAAATGGTACAGAGAAGCCGAGCTCATTCACGGTCGATGGGCAATGGCTGCAGTTCTAGGTATTTTTGTTGGCCAGGCATGGAGTGGAGTTCCATGGTTCGAGGCAGGAGCCGATCCCAACGCGATTGCTCCATTCTCGTTCGGTACTCTTCTAGGCACACAGTTGATTCTCATGGGATGGGTGGAGAGCAAGAGATGGGTTGATTTCTTCAACCCGGACTCACAGTCGGTCGAATGGGCCACTCCATGGTCTAAAACAGCGGAGAATTTTGTTAACTCAACCGGAGAACAAGGCTACCCTGGTGGAAAATTCTTCGATCCATTGTCGCTCGCTGGTACTATCCAAAACGGAGTTTACATTCCGGATACAGACAAGTTAGAGAGATTGAAACTGGCTGAGATTAAGCATGCTAGGCTTGCTATGTTAGCTATGCTGATTTTCTACTTTGAAGCTGGACAAGGGAAGACACCGCTCGGCGCTCTTGGCTTGTAATGGAAAACATTTCATGTAGATAATTGAACTGAGATGCTAGAAAGTTGCAAATTAAGCTTTTTCTTAAGTATGTTACTCCATGACAAATTAAATTCTATGTTATGATATTGGATGCATTTACCTTGTGTTTGATCTTATATGTAGAATCATAGTATATATACTTTGCATTTACCTCGAAAATGTATCTGTTTGATCAATGAAAGCGCGGTTAATCGTAGACAAAGTTCTGCATTCAAAGCAGAAGCATTTATAACTAAATTATAATGGACAAACAAACTATAATGTTGTTAATTGTCTGCCATCATAACTAAACAAAGAAGGGGAAATGAAAGAACATGGTGTACTAGTGTTTTTCTGTTGAGGAGTATTAGCAGTGTGGGAGGAACAGAAGGTGGTGGTTATTGGTTGTTTGAATTGAGATCTAGGGAAATTGATGAGTGAAAAATTTGGTTTGGAAAGAGAAGAAATTGGAGGAAGAAACAATGTGTTGGAGAAAGTAGAAACTGCCATTGAATTGAATTATCAACAAGAGCTAATTTTGCTCTACGTCTTTGTTAAGTATCTTAATTAGTTTAATCTAATCAAATGTTAAAAGGAAGACAAAGAAGGTGACATAAAATATGGTAACAGCAATACCTACCTACTTCTTTCACTTTCATTCAACTTTAAGTAAGTTGTTCTTGGTTTTCTCTATTTTGTTTTTGCCAAAATTGTTGATCCTTTCAGAATCAATCAAAATGACCTCTGAAAGGTCACATGCAGAATCAATCTAAATTTTGCACAGACAGCTCGGATGGAACGGATAAGCTAAGGTTTTTCAAAAGTGATACGTCTCTTCTAAGAATTTCTCCAAGAATCACTTGTGCAATAAGTCTTCGCCAATGACTCTTTTATATCTCTCTATATAAGGACTTGAAGACTTGGAGAATAACAACGAACCGTTGACAAACAAAGAGATGTTACTTAGTCAAATGTAAAACACAAGTTTAACTTAGAATTTCTGAACACTTGTACATTCTAAAAATTCTCAAGTTTTAAGAGTCTTTTGGGTTGTATTTTATTTACACCTCTGATTGTATATCAAATGTAACTCTTAAACAATCTCTCATCTGTAAGTTACATTGTTAGAAGTCTCTTCCTTGTGTGCTTGAGCATCTGGAAATATCTTTAATGTGTGCTTGAGCATCTAAAGTCTCTTGCTTGTGTGCTTGAGCATCTGGAAGTCCCTTGTTTGTGTGCTTGAGCATTATGTCTCTTACCTGTGTGTTTGAGCATTAGAAGTATGTTGCTTGTGTGCTTGAGCATTGGAAGTTTGTTGCTTGTGTGCTTGAGCATTGGAAGTCTATTGCTTGTGCGCTTGAGCATTTATAATCAATTGTGATTATAGTGTAATCCCTTGGAAATGCACGGGAACTAGACTACTCCTTATTTGAGAATTTGAACTTGAACAAATAGATGAAACCTTCCAAGCCTCATTCACTCCTTTTTCAAATGACCAAGAACATCTTTCTGACCAGACATTTCTCAGAACCAACATCTATGAGAATGCTCCACCCAAGATTTCTTTTGATGAAATATATGCAGGAATATAATCAAAGGTAGTATAAAGTCTACGCTTTATGAAGCATGTTGTCACTCTATGTGTCAATCCTGCTGAAAGTGATGCATTGTGGAATCAGTACAGACTCTGGGAACTATATTACACAAAGTTCCTCAAAGAACTATCTTATGGAGTGGTGCTCAAGAACTTCTCGAGAAGGTTATCTGAAGCTATGTCTCCCAATTCGGAACTAAAGAATTATGCTGATGAATCAGAAGCCAGAACTAAGATTCTAACACTTCCAGCACCTGACCTAGTTCTGCTTCTACAATGACCGAAGGAAATTGGAACATCCTTTGGAATGTCTGCCTCTGAGTCATTTTCTATTTCCTTTTCAATCTTGAAAACTTTGGATGAGCTGAAGAAAGAGAATGAAGAAGTCAAGACTAGGCTGGATCGACAAGATGAAAAGTTCCAAGCTCAAGCTCAGACTAACAACAAAATTGAAAAGATGTTGTCACTACACTTATAGAATTTCGTTGTATATTTTTCTTAAGTGTAAAGTTTGTAAATCACACTGCATGTCTGCCTGCTTAGAAGCATCATTATAAACGCATAATCTTTGTATTGTAACTTTGATTGAATTCCTTAAGGGACTAAGTTTAGTCTGTAGCCTCGGGAAGTCATTGACAGTTTGTCTTTGAGATTGTATTTCTTAAGGACTAAGTTTAGACAGAATCCTTGAGAAGTCATTGACAATTGGTCTTTGAGTTGTAATCTGATTGATTAGTGGATTAAGTCCTTAGCGAGAAGGAGAAATCACTATAATGAGTGGATTGGATTAACTTAGTTAACAATGAATCAGGATAAAAATTATTGTGTTATTCTTATCATTGTTGGGTTTGTCTTTGGGTCCGCAAAATGTTTTCATTGTAGAAACCTAATTCAAACTGCCGTTCTTATGTTTCATTGAACCTTCATTGTAAAATCAAGGAAGTAGAATGTGTGAGTGCAATATCCTTTTAGAAATATTTTGAATGATGTCAAAACTAGGACACTTAGTATTTGAGTACACTGGACCTTTCTCTCAATGTCTAGATGTGCATTCTCATGTTAGGACACTTAAAATCATGTTAGAAACATTTTTACAAGTCAAAATTATGATTTCATATGAAAAGCAAGGTTTGAAGTCGACTCCCACGCGATTGAAGTCGATAGACACCGAAGGAATTTCAAAAGAAAACTTGTTGTCTTTTATGTGTCGACACACAAGACCTTTGGGTCGATACATAACACTGATGGGTCAACACATGATGTTTGTGGGTCGACTCCCACTGAAGCGTGTGCTAGCCAAATGGTTTTGCCCTCTTAGGATCGACTCCTTGGCTGCATAGGTCGACACATATAAGCTGAAATATTTCTATGGGTCGACTCCCACGTACTTAGAGCCAATACATCATGTTTCAAATCTTTCTAAAATTGAAACCACGAATATACAAAGAGTTTTTCATCATCTTCTACCTCTATATGCATACACACAACAATTACACATAATCATTTTTGTTGGATGCCATCTAGATTTAGGCTAATAAGGACTAATTTAGGATGTGTAAATCAAATTGGGTTGAGAATTCTTTGGGGGTTTCATTGATAAAATCTGTTGGGGTTATCCCATCAAGATCAAGGTTGATTTGAGGTATTTTTGGCACAGAACTTGCAATTTGGATTCAGCCAAGTGAAAGCTTTGCAGAAAGGGATTCTGTAAAAGAAGTAACGGTAACTGGAGGATAAATTGGGTTTTTGGGACAAAATCTTGCAATTGGGATTCAGCCGAGTGCAAGCTTTGAAGAAAGGAGTTTTTGTCAAAGGAGTAGTGGTAACTGGAAGATCGAATTGAAGATCTTGGGATACTTGATCTAACTTAAGATCAAGGAAATAAAAGAAAAATTCAACATCGAATTTGGGTTTTGGGGGTTTGAATTCTATTTCTCTCTTGTAAACAATTTCTTGCAAAGAATTATTGAATATCTCAATTCTATTGAAATTTGAGGCAGACATACCCATAGCGAGGTCGATTGGAGAACTGTCTAAACAAATCCTTCTCTCTCTCTCACTCACTCACTCTCTTTATAATTTAACAATTCATTTCGTGTACAATTTCATATACTGATAATTCTGTTTGTGTTGAAGTATGTTAAAACTATTTTGTAAGATAAATGAAATCTAAATAATTGCAATTGATTTTATATCATCAACACAAACGAAAATCAGCTTGGTGTTTATTGCACACCAAGTGTTTGATAAATTGTCTTAGTCAATTTTTGTTTTCTATTTCATTGGAAATTGGTTATCAAAGTGTAAAAGTATTCAAACGCATTTTAGAAAAACATATTGATTTGTTTTCTCATGATTTATGGTATGTTCATATCACAATGTTACAGTTTAATACGTATATCTGATTCTTTCGATAACGATTTGGGATAGAAGAGTGTCGATCCGGAATTGCTTTCGCTTGCCATATAAATATTTTTAAAATCGAATTTTAATCAAAACATTTTATAGGAGATCTATTCACCCCCCTCTAGATTGTTGCCTTCGTTTAACAATGTGCTTCTTTGTTATTGTTGGAAAATTGGAGGAGAAGTCTTGGTCAGAGATTTGTACAAAGATCTAACAATAGTGAAAAACTCACAGGATATGAAGGGGCTATATATACCCTTGGTTGGAAATGAGAATTAGTATAATTCTCTGTGTCACTTTAATTTTGTTGCACTTTACTTTTCTATTTATCATTCGTTCATAATTCCAAAAAATTTTAAGAAACCAGAAAAATATCATAAATCTCTAAAAACGATTTTAAACCTAATCCCCATCTTAGATTGCACACTCATACTTACAATGAAGACATGAACATACAAATGTAGGTAAAAAGCCACAAGGTCCTCCCACAAAATCTTAAGTGGGGTGAAGAATTCACAATCAGATCTTGAATCTTGCACTAAACCAAAAATCTCACATTGTGATTCATAAATGCATTTATATATATATATATATATATATATATATATATATATATATATATATATATATATATATATATATATATATATGAGCATATCAAGTGAGAACATGGTTATAACATTACCATGAATTTGAGAAGAAATGAGTGAAAAGAGAAAGAAAACAGTTACAAACTTGAATTGATTATATTGAATGAATGAATCTAAGTAATGAGCTATATATTTTGTATGAACATGGAAACCAAAAAGAAATATTACAAGTAAATTTTATTCAGTACTTCAATAATGAATATGCCAACAATACAAACAAATCAATAAAATCACTATTTCATTTAGTTGAAAGAAGAACATATCTTGCGAATTTCACCATCAACACCTATCTTCACTCCAATGTTGCTCATCTTCACCATTGATTTTCCAAATTCAACATTAAATGTTAATCCAAGCAACCCTCTTAAACCCAAATATCTCGGCACAAAAGTCTTCGTGGAAGCGTCATTCCACAACGCCTGATCTGATTGAAGAACTCCACGTCCATTCTTTAGATTAACATAGTAAGAACTATCAAATTTGTTTTGGCTTCCATTATCCAAAGCAACTCGGTTAGTAGCACCACTGTTTTGAGGACAAAGTGTTTGTAATTGAGAAAGAAATGAAGGGTCAATGGAAGGATCAGCCGCACCATTTGTAGTGAAGTTTCTCAATCTGTTGCTGAAGAATTGACATGCAGTTGTACCAATTGTATGTCCACCTATATATTTATAAATAAACTTTATATTAACTATATATATACAAATTAAATCCTAAATAAAATTAGAAAATTGTGTAGGTTTTGAATTACTTACCAACTAGGGTTACTAGATCTTGAGTATTAAGGCCTTTTGCTGCAAACTTTTGTTTTTGCACATCAACTGAATCAGTAGGAGCAGGTAAGTTATTGACATCTGATGCTTGTGACACGCGACCGTCTCTTCGTCCGGTAGGCACTTGCCAACTCAGTCCACCACTCTACAATTCATGCATGGTTTAATTAGGTCTAAATTTGAAAAAACTACTACACACTTATAATATATTCAAGTTACAACAATTTTATTGTTAAATAGAGTTAGTTATTTACCAGAACAACGGAATCACGAGCAGCAAGAGCGAGAATATCAGCACAAGAAACAACACCGGGACACGCGGTCTCGAGCTGTGTCTTAGCATCATCGATAACTTCATAGCCTCTTAAACCGAGGTTTGGAAATGCTGTTCTCTCGGTACTTGATCCGGAAACAAGAACAGATGCATCGCAACCTTGAACAAAGCAATCATGGAAGTGCATCCTAAGTAAACCAGGAGCCACGGTTGAATCGGAGTTAACATGAGATGCAACTGTGGACTTAACAATGGATTCAGCTTTAGGACATGTAGTTGAATAGAATCCAACACGTGTCCCTTGGCCATGCACTACTGTGTTAATGATATTCAACACAAGCAAAAGAAACACAACCTTAAACAAACTACCCTCCATTTATATAAGGGAATCAAGAAGTATTAAGTGAAGTGGAGTTTAGATATGAAATGATATATATATAGTTGTTATCGGGAGATTAGGGTTGAGGTGAATATAAGAGAGGGTGGGATGCAATATGTAATGTCATGCATGAGTGCAGGTATTTATATGCAAAGGTTTGAACTTTTGTTTGGTCAAAATGAAGAGAAAAAGTAAACAATTCAAAGATGGCTTGTTTGTATATAAGTGGGTGGGCATGCCCTCTAGTTTTGTCTTGTGGTGACAAAGGTTGTAAAATATTAAGCTGCTAAGCTAGAAAGCAATTAGTTTCCGCGTGAGAAGTATGGCATGCTTTGTGGTCACGAAAATGTGTCTCTATTCAATGTAATATGATTGGATCCTTTCACCAACGCTGATTTTATTCAAAACTTTTGTGCGTTTATTTTTGAAAATTTCTTTATCCACCCCAAGTCTTCTTGGTCACCTCTGGCGAAAAATTCAAAATACTCCTAATTTTGAAAATGCATTTCCGAAATGCAAAAAAATGCTGTTTTCGGAGATGCATATCCGAAAACGCCTTTTTATTTCTCCAAAATTTGTCTTATTTCGGAAATGCATTTCTGAAAACAGCATTTCGGAAGTGCATTCCGAAATACTGCGCGTTTTGCAGATTAAACAAAACAGCCCCTCCCCCTATTCATTTTTGCCCTAAATCACCATCAAACTTCCTCTCTAAAGTTTTTTTGCAAAACCAAGTTTCAAGTCTACATCAAAGCTACTCAATCACTTCAATTGGTAAGTTTCTAAATCTTTAGATCTATGATTCAAATGCATTTTAGGGTGGTTAGAAATTGCAAAAATGATATAGGGGTAAGTTGGTAGTAGTATTTAGGTTGTTTAGAAGCATTATAACATGTTAGAAGTTTGCATTTGGGGTTCTGCCATGGAAGTTGCAGGATTTGTCTTCGCATGGGTGTTTCGGAAGTTCATTTCCGAAAACACCTCCATTCCCAGTTTCGGAAATGAACTTCCGAAGTGGTCCAAAATTGATTTTTTTTTTTTGTTTTTTCAATTGTTTCGCATTCTTATTGATTTCAATTGTTTTCATGAATATGGCAAGCAACCCAGCACGAATCAGACAGGGGAGAGAGACCCAGACAGCGTCGGCTAGACGCGAGCGGGCGGCGCAGCTGGCGTCGACGCAGGGACGGAGTCGTGTGCGAGTACCCGTGCAGATGGACGATGGTACTTCCTCATATGGATCGATGAGTCGTCTGGCTCGAGTCTCTTTTTCCCGCCAGCAGGAGGTACGAGAGGAGGAGGAGGAGGAGGAGGCAGTTAGATACCAGGAGGCGGAGGAGGTACCGGATGTTGGCCCTCCGCACGGGGAGGAGGAGGGCTACCCGGGAGGGTCCATTGACACGTCCTTGCTGATTTCCTACCACGAGCACGTCGCTCGACGTGTCTGGGGGGAGAGGTATTTTTTATAATTTGTCCGACTTAATTATTTAACCGTTTTTTATTTAGCTGTTTATTCCACATTTTCTTAACGGTCTAATTAACAATTTTTTTTTGTTTTTGTTGTAACAGGAGAGACAGACTTTAAAACAGGTGAACCACGCCCGGAAGATTTTTAGTCTCTTTAAACCACGTTGATTCTGCATACGAGGACGCCATGCCCAGGGCCGCCCGATACGTTCTCCAGAGGGGGAACAATGCAGTGGGACCATACCGTGGGTACCTCGACCGCACGATGCACGATGACATCAGTTGGAGGCCATTCAGCGACTACACTGCTATTGTCGCCTTTGACAACATCTCGTTATATTCTAGCTGAATGGCATGCGGGACCAACACCATGGTGAGGTATCTCCCTGAGCTGTGCATGCGGCAGTTTGGATTTGTGCAGATGATACCCAAGTCACCTTTTAAGGCTACTCCCGACACAGTTACTCGAGTGCAACTCATTGCCATATTTGCGGATTGGGAGCGTCATGTGGTCCTGGAGGAGTATCGTCGCATGCAGGTCGCCCAGGACTGGCACAGTGTGGAGGGGTATGTCACATGGTTCTATCGGGTGTCACATCCTCTGATGACATCCGGCGCTCCTAGGCCATCATATGAGGAGATCCTGGAGAACCAGCAGGCCGAAGATGACCATGCCATTGATCTTCTGCCAATCTGCCAGCGGATAGAGATGCTTGGGCATGACGCGTTGGACCGAGGTATCATTGATCAGCGCGGTCCAAGGCAGTCGCCGCGATGGAGAGGATCGTCGGTGACGCGGGCCGTGCGGCGACATATCGGAGGCAGAGGAGGTCCTAGGGAGTGAGGGTTAGGCATACCCAGTAGGGGTTCGGGTTTATTTTTCTTGTATTCGGATTTTGTTTCGCACACTATTACTCGTTTTGTATATATATATATATATATATATATATATATATATATATATATATATATATATGTGTGTGTGTGTGTGTGTGTATATATATATTATTTGGATTTTATTTATCATATTAGTATTTTATGTTGATATGTCATTTATTTTATTCGGCGTATTCGTTTAATTAAAAATACGGGACTGTTAAGAAAAACATAAAAAAAACACAATTTCTGCATAATTCGGAAGTGCATTTCCGAAATCCCCAAAATGTGAAAAAAGGTGTTTTTGGAACTGCATCTCCGAAAACACCTCCCATTTGGTGTTTTCGGAAGTGCACTTCCGAAATCTGAGAAAATTTAGAAAAAAAAAATACTTCGGAGATGCATCTCCGAAGCAGGGGTAAGTTGGGGTTTTCGCTGGGGGTGACCCCATAGGGAGGTGGATAAAAAAAATTTCTTACATTTTATTCACCAATAGGATGCCTTCATTCATTCACTTTTACTTTTCATTTTTAGGAATTCTGTATGCATGGATAACAATTTTAATAAATTCTCCTTGCATTATAGTGAAAAACAATTCTAGTTTTTTTATTAATAATTAGGAAAATTTAATCTTTAGTTTATTATAGGAATTAAATATAAATGTTATTAACGAACTTAAAAAGTAAATGTTTTTTAAGAGTATATAAAATTATTTTTTAATATGGGTTGTAATATTTTTTTTTTCTGTTACTTCTAATAATTGAAACCTGTAAGAATTTTGATATGTGGTTGGGAGATGTAAAATGAAACTTCGTGTCAAATATGCTTGCTTCTCCCTTGCTGCAATGGGTTCTTAGCAAGGTTTATAGCTGATTTGTTGTCAATCATCAACTTCACATGCTTTTTCACCTTGATCTTTAGATCCTACAACAAATTCAACAACCACACAGCTTGACACGCAAACAAAGCATATTTAGCTTCACAAGTTGACAACGCAACAACATGTTGCTTCTTGGTGCACCACGAAATGGGACTTCCCAGATATTTGAAGAAATATCCATAAGTACTTCTTATGTCACTCTGTCACCACACCAGTCAGAGTCTGAGTAGCATATCAGTTCTAACTCACATTCAACTCCAGACGGGAACAAAACCCCATACTTTAGAGTCCCCTTAATATACCTCAGAATCCTAACAGCGGCTTGGTAATGTGTAAACCTATTCACCATTCCAACTACGATACAGATGTCAGGTATGGTATTACAAAGATATCTCAACGAGCCTACCAACTGTTTAAAATTTGTAGCATCTACATCATCACCCTCATCATCAAAATCCAACTTGTGATTCGTCTCAGTAGGAGTGACTGCAGACTTTCAATTTTCAGCTCAAATCTCTTCAGAAGTTCAAGTTCATACTTCAGCTGATGTAGAATGATACCATTTTGATAGTACGAAACCTCCATCCCAAGAAAGTATACCAATTTTCCTAGGTCATTCATCTCAAATTCATTCATCAACACCTTACTGAATTTGACTATCTCATCAGAATAGCTCCCTGTCAGAAATATGTCATCAACATAAAGACATACCATAATCATATTGCCCATCAGAAGTATCTTGAACATAAACACCATATTCCATCTCACATTTCTGAAACCCACTTCTTGAAAAATGAACCAACCTTTAAGTTCCACGCTCTGGGCGCTTGCTTTAATCCATACAAAGATTTATGCAACTTGACTTCAGAGTCGTCTTCTGATTCTGAATCATCTTCAAAATCATACTCGACTTCATATTCATTTTCTGATTCTGACTCATATTCACAGTCTCCTTAAGAATTAGAAATCGTCAATCGCACAGGTTCATCATCAGATTCATAAGCCCTCAATAACGCAGGTTCATCATCAAAATTTCCTCTAGCCATGTTTGCTTTTCTGACTTCCTTTCCTTGTTTGACCAACGGTTCTCAGCAAAGTGGCTAAACCTATTATAATAGTAACAATGAATCATTCTCTTGTCAAGCTTCTCTTTTCCCTTCTGATGTTTCTTCTCATCAAAATAGGAAGCTTCTGACTTCTGAGAACCACCATGTCTTTACTTGGCTTCTGACCAAGACTACTTCTGGTCCTTCTTGACAAAAGTAGCTTTCAGATATAGCTCTGCCTCTCTTTAGAGGTTCTTTTAGTCAGATGCAACTGTTGTGCTTCTAGACTGTTTTACAGCTCTTCAATTCTCATAGTGCTCAGATCCTTAGAAAATTCAATAGCTGCAACAATGTAATCAAACTAAGAAGTAAGTGATCTTAACACCTCTCAATAATCATTTGTTCGGAGAGCGTTTCTCCACAAGCTTTCATCTCATTAGTGATTAGAATCACTCTAGAAATTAACTCAGGTACCTTATCATTATTCTTCATGTAAAGAGTCTCATATTGCTTACGTAGACTCTGAAGCTTCACCTTCTTCACTAATGTGTCACCGCCAAAGCACCTTACTAGTGTGTCCCACGTAGCCTTCGTTGTCGTTGAATCAGAGATCTTCTCAAACACATTCACATACACACACTGATGGATGTAGAACAATGCTTTTTTATCCTTCTTTCTCTTTTCTCATTGTGTATTTCTTTGCACTTTTGTTACATCTGCAGAAACTTCCGTGTAACCGTCGTTGACGAGATCAAGCACATCTTGAGCGCTAAACAACACACGCATCAGAATCATCCAGTGATTCCAATTCTTTCCATCAAACACTGGAAGTTTCATATTCAAAATACTGTTTCCATCATTCATATTCAATATTGTATAAGAAATCACTAATATCTCACCAAACACTCGTGTTTCCCGATCCCTCGAAATCAAGAAATGTAATTCTGATACAATTTGATCTTCAATTCATTGTGAATTGAATGAATCCGAAATCAAAATAATCACACACACCACGTACATTCGTGTTTCCCTTCCTATGGATAAGAACCAGAGCTCTAGATACGAAATTGTTAGAGCACGGCGGAACAAGATGAAGATGGAAGAAGAGAGAGAAAATTGTAACTAATTTTTACTCAATTGAAAACACTTACAAGAATGATTCTACACACTCTACCAATTACAAATAAAAAATGCAATATACACTAAACCTATATTGGGCTAAACTAATTAAAGCCCCAACACAAGGCCCAAAATGATAACTTAACAGTAAATACTTTGAATGTGTAATTACACTTCAACAGATCCTAAGCCATGTGGAAATCACCGTTGTAAATATCTCAAGGCTATATAGTCAGATTTTTTGAAATATTATGCAAGAATTTAAACAATTTATTCCTCTGAATCTTTTCTTTTATATAAAGTTTTGTAAAAGATTAAAGTCTTGTGCAAGAAATTACCCATTCACCAACATTAAATTTTTAGACTCGGACATGTTTGAATCTGAAATCTATATTAGTAGTAGTGACCAGAGAAAATATTTACCAATATAGTTGCAAACAAAACCCTTCACTCTGAGAAGGGATTCATCTATTAACTAGAAGAAAATGACTTAGGACTTAATAATAAGATCAGATGTGACATTACTAGGCATAGATGGAAGAAATTATGCATACATTATGCTTCTTACAACTCACAGTAATTCAAGGAGTTCTACGCTTACTTGATTAACCCTACTAAGAAGAAACAGTAAGTGTTAGTGAGAGAAAAGACAATCCGGTATTTTGAGGAATGTAGAATATGATGTGGGGAATGAAGGATGTTGAAGATTCCTTCCAATCTCTATTTAAAAAGGCCAATGAGTAAGACATGGAAACCATCATAGACTCTATTTGTTTGTATGGGACAAAGTGACTGAATTCAACCAAGTATGTAGATCAAAGAGTTCTTAGAATGAACTTGAAACATGTAGAAAAGGTATGCTATGAGGTTTTGAAGCACTCACTAATGTGTACCCCTCGTAATGAAGCGGTAAATAAAGCAATGTTTATTCTCCTTCACTACACCACAACCTACAAACCAATAAACATTTCCAAGATCGTTTGTCAAGATATTCAATCATGAACCCAAAGGAAAGAGGGGATCTTAAACTTCTCATGTTTAATAATATGACTTTCAAAAGATATGGATAGCCTAAAAAGGATATTGATAAGAATCCTAGATATATGACTGGGTGTGACAAGGAAGTAGTATTAAACTTATTGAGAGTAAAAGAAGACAAGGAATTGCGTCGAGAGGCACGTCAGAAGACTTTAGAACCTTCATCATCAAGAACCCAAGAGGAACTTACACTACTACGGAAAACCCATTTAACAAAAGTTGGAAAATACATATAATCACGCGAGTCCATGCATTATTATGTAGAGTGTTGTCGTAAATGTGTTACTTATAATCATGGTCCAAGGACCGTTGTTGTATTCTAGAAAGCGTGCACGATATCACAACAGTTAGTTAAACCAACCGTTGTGATAGAACTAATGGTTCCAGATTCGATTCTCAACAGCGACATTTTGAAACATAAATAATAATGGCAAAATACTCTATTTGGTCCCTTATGCTAACCTTGGGGTTCATTTTGGTCCCTTAACTTCAAAAAGTATCTTATTGGTCCATTAACTCTTCAAAAGGGGTCATTTTAGTCCTTTTTGTCACATTAGCGACGGAAAAACTCAAAAATCAGTCGCTAAATCAGTCGCTTATATGACAAAAATGACACCTTTTGAAGAGTTAAGGGACCAATATGACACTTTTTGAAGTTAAGGGACCAAAATGAACCTCGAGGTTAACATAAGGGACCAAAAAGGGTATTTTGCCAATAATAACTCATCACGGTTATATTAGATAACCGTTGTGGTAAGTACCCAAAGTTTATTATATACTACGTAGATTTCTTGTTTTTTCCATACACCGCATTAAAGAAATATAACCATTAAATTGATGAAGAAGCATATAATCTGAAAATTAAACTATTCTTGAAAACCAGCTTAGGCAAACCACTGTTTTCGAATTGCATGCCTATCATTATTCATTTTCTGCTCTTTAACACATAAAATATGGTTCATTGGTATGATTCCTTCAATGCATCGATTCCTTAGCTTCTAGATTAATTAGAACAACAATAATTTATCAGCTGGGTCTTCCTCGTTGTCGTCGCTTATCATCGTAACAATCACGATGATAAGCAACGACAATGTGGTAGACCCAACCAATAATTAGATTTTATCCAAATTACATTATAAGAGAAGATATCGATGTATTGAAGGAATCAGTTCATTGAATCATATTCTAATTGCTAAAGAGCGTGAACTGAATGATGAGACGCAAGCAATCCGGAAAACAATGATTTATATAAGTTGGTTTTTAAATACAACTTAATTTTCAGATTATAAGTTTCTATGTCAATTTAAATAAATGTATTTTCAATGAAAGGTTAGTGAAATAAATAATCTACACAGAGTATAATAAAATCAAACAACATCATACAACAGAACCAGATATTATAAATTTGTGAGCAATGAAAAAGATATATTATAAATTTCTAGGACGCAACTTTTATTGAAACTAATCGTGGAATAGGAATCAATTCTGAAGTTCATCTAGTTTGTGAAGAAATGAAAAAGAAATATAAGGAAAAAGAAGCTTACACAGCAGCTTCATACTTCTAATATTTTTTTCTCATTGTATCTCAAACTAGATGAAGTTTGTTGCCGTTGTTGTTTCTTCATTAACTAAAATGTGTTGTTTTTATTAAGTCCTACAATAACCATGAAAAACATCTTGTTTTTGAAGCTGTGAAAAAAATACAAGGTGGATGAAGTTTCCATCATAGCTTTATGCTTCTTTTACTTTTTCCATAGCTACACAAACAATTTGTACCATTGCCAAAGTATGGTCTTTGTTAAGGTAGTGAAGACGAATCTGAAAAAATGAGAACAATTAATCAACAAAAACAACATGCAAAAAACATAATAATGGGGAACTATCTAACAATAAGATATAAGAAGAAGAATACCTAAACGTAAAAAGCATAATATTCACGGCTATTGGCGAAGAAGAAGATAAAAATGGGTGCTAGGGTTTCAGTTTGAAGGAAAACGGCGCTACTGTCTATAACTGAGAGTTTATTCGCTTATATATGGGTAAATTATTTCACAATGGTTATCTACCAATCGTATTGATAAGTATTTATTTATTATAAATATATCCCAACGGTGGACCGTATCAACCGTAGTCATTTCCCTTTAAGTTTTTTATATAAAAATAAATCAAAAAAAAAAGACGCGCCTTAACATTAAAGGAATAATATATATGATGGCGCTGAGGTTCAAACCCATGAAAGCTTAATGGTTTTACCACGTTTGGCTTCTCAAATGTTGTTATATACAATTAATTTTTAATCAAAAAACATAAATAATATGATAGCGCCTTATTTTAGAGATGTCGTCACGGTGTAGTGAAGAATTGTGGTGACCATGGCGTTGTTGCTAACGCGTTTTGTAGTAGTGTTATATGGGATCTTCTACTATAAATGCAAAGAGATCAATGGAATTTTGGAGATTTGAAAGAGAACAACATATTTGGCATAGGCGGTTATACTCCTTACATAATAGATGAGTTACGATTTGCCCCTCAAATTTCCCCAATCATATCCTGTGTGATTTTATACTCGAGATGAAGATGTTAACCATGAGTAAAGAAAAGAAAAGGTGCATGTGAAGAAGAAAGTGGAAAAGAAAAAGAGTGAAAAAAGGAAGGCTAAAAAAGAATCAAGTTAACACTTCACTTGGAATTCCAACTCGTGAACAACATAATCCGTTGACACTTTTGGGCGTAAGCAACACACTTATCTTGGCATTACTACATATACTACAAAGCACCCAGTGAGGGGTCGATCTCCAACACAGGTTCACTTTCCAACATTTTTTTCCTCCCATAAAAGGTATATCTTGCACAAATAACCTAAGATATTTCACCAAACCATCTTGAGTTGCAAAGTCAACAGCTCTAGCTGGTAGACTCTTAATCTCTTTCTTCAAATGCTTGTCCGCGTCAGGCATACTTTTAACACTTTTTTATCTAGCCTGATTCCACCCAATTGTAAAAGTATACGTAACCCTAGTATTTGGAATTCCAAAAGATAAGGAATCCAAGACACCTTCTTCCTCTGACCCATCACATGACTCACCACCTCCAAAAACTTCATCACCCAAAGATCTTTCTTCTAAATCCAAAGAACCTCCTCCATAACCATCAAACCTTTTCCTTTCCTCGTTAGAGAAATTTCTCAAATGCACAAGTTCAGACAAAACCTTTTCTTCCTCCACAAACCACACAATGAAGGATTTTGTCCCTACTAAAACTTGCACCTCTTCTTTAATAGGAAACCCAACGAAAATTCTAACAAGAACTCTCCCCAACACAAATTGAGTTCTAGACAAGATATTATAGTCCACAACTAACACTTATCAAAGATCATTCCTACTTTTGAGAAGAAAAACTCTAACCAAATATGAGCAGGGGCTCCCTGAACCCTAAGCCAATCAACTCTTTTAAATGTTGAGAAGTCACTCGACCAAGCGTTGATTAGAGTTTCTCCACTGGTCAGACTGAGGACTGTAGGTTTTACTGTAGGACAAGACAGATAACTTCCAAAGCTGCTTCAAGTAAAATGGTCAAACATGAGAAAGCGTGTTTCGACAATCAACATACTTTTATACTATTTGCTTTTGACACTTTTTTTTACTAGCATCAGAAGCAGTTGATCTTTTACAGAGAGTCCAAAGGATTATTTTTTTTGTAATCAAGATATATTAAAAGAACCAAAAGTTCTACAAGAGATTACAAAGGAGCGCAAAGCTCAAACCGAAAGGAAAATTACCCGCCAAATACAACCTAAGATAGATATAGCAAAGGATCATTGATAAAATCGTAAAAGTTATAGTTGGTACGAGTAATTTTCCCTATATAAGACCATCTCCAAACAAGGGCCTTTATACTCCAAACGGTGTCGGAAACACTCCACGAGTCATTTCGGAAAATAATCCCGTTTCTAATCTTCCAAATTGACCAACAAATAGCCAACCAAATAGTTCCTTCTCTACCGGATTTCACCTTCTTAGATTTACAAAAATTACACCACTTCAAGAAACTACCCATGATACAACCGTAATCAAAATCAATAAAACCAATCCAAGATGCTAACTCCTTCCAAATTAAAGCGGAAACCCCACACCCAAATAAAATATGATTCAACGTTTCCCTCTCCAAACCACAACAAACACAAGCGATAGAATTAGGAAAAGAAATACCTCTAAGAAGAAGAAGATCCCTCGTGGGCAATCTATTAAGAAAGCACCTCCACCCGAAAGCCTTAATTTTTTGAGGAACTTCCAAACTCCAAAGACACCTAAAAGAATTGGAAAACTCTTTATCGGGTCCAAAGGGAACATGGTAAGCATTAGAAAGAATATAGCAACTTTTAACGGAAAAAATTTTATCCACCTCCGCCATCCAAAGCGCCGAATCCGGCTCCTCCCCCTCCGGAATCACCGCCCCAAGAAAAGACCGGAGCCGATGGACCGCCGAAGAAGCCACCAAACTAGAAAAATCCGAAACACCAAAATCCCCCCACTCCCAACGGCCGTTCACCCAACCTCCCATTCCCGCTACCGCCACATACTTTAACTTCGAAAGGTTATAAACATCCGGAAACAAATCCATAAGGCAATTGTTCGCCGCCTAATTCCCTTGCCAAAAGGAAGACTTAAAGCCATTGCCGATTTCAAGTCTACAATTATTAGCAAAAACATTATCCTTGTAAGCTTTCTCCAACGACAAAATATCGTTCCACCAACAAGAATTATAAGTCCCCTTACCTTTTCCACCATTAGAAATAACATGAAGGTTAATATCGCCATACCGCGCTTTCAACACCTTGTACCATAAATCGACCGATCCACCTAGAATCCTCCACCTCCATTTACTAAGAAGCGCAAAATTGAAATCACGAATCCTTTTCAAACCAAGACCACCCTTATCAATAGGTAGACAAACATTCCTCCAACTCACCCAATGAATTTTCCTTCCTTCTAACGTTCCACCCCAAAGAAAATTACTTTGCAATCTCGTAATTTCCTTTATAACTTTCACGGGAGCCTTATAAAAAGAGAGCAAAAAGATGGAAAGACTACATAGAACAGACTTGAGGAGAGTTAACCTACCACCAAAGCTTAGAAAACGAACCTTCCAATCCAAGAGCCGAGACTTGATTTAGTTCAACACCACATTCCACAAAGACATACATCTATGATTGATCCCTATAGGAACACCGAGAAAAGTAAAATAATTTCCCTCCCTCCTACAAGATAAGAAGTAAGAAGCAATATCCAAGAAATTATCACTAACATTAATACCAATAATCTTTCTCTTATGATAGTTAATCCCAATCCCCGACACAATTTCGAAGCCTCTTAAAATAGCCTTAATAGCCCACACTTGCCTCCAAGACCCCTCTCCAACCAAAAGAGTGTCATCCGTGAATTGGAGAATGTCAACACAACACTCTATCTTCACCATGAATCCAACATAATCCCCATTTTCGACCGCTTTACTAACCAACCCCTTTAAAGCCTCCGCCACAATCACAAAGAGAAAAGGTGATAAAGGGTCACCTTGCCTTAACCCTTTTTCCACCACAAATTCCTTCGTAGGACTACCGTTAACCAACACCGACATTTTACTTGAGAAAATTAACGCCTCCATCCACCTCACCCACACAACACCAAAACCCATCTTTCTCAACATAAATCTAAGGAAATCCCAAGAAACATTATCATAAGCTTTCTCGAAATTCACCTTAAAAAGAAGGCAACTATTCCCTTCCTTTTTCGCCATGTCCACTACCTCATTAGCAACCACAACCCCGTCAAGTAATTGCCTCCCCGAAACAAACGCACTTTGACAATCGGAGATCACCGAGTGCAACACCTTTTTTAATCTAGAAGCCAAAAGCTTGGAAATAGCTTTATAAATACAAAGGATTATGAATAGCAATGTTGTATCTTCTAAGTTTATAAATGTAGTTTTTAAGAGAATTAATTTTGCCATCCAAAAAAGAAGAAGTGTGTAGTTTGTTGTCCATTTACCTTCTATTTCTATATAAACTTTATTAATTATTAAAAAAAATATATTCATCACAAACAAAGAGATTCCATTGGTATATATGTCACACTTTTTTATGCTTTTACACTTTCAACATATTTCTTATGAATTGAAAACAAAAAAGAAAGACTATATAACTATGTATTATACACTTAAATGGCAAGCATGCCAACACTAAAGTAAAGACTAATGAAGAAAACTATATACACATTTAGTTAAAAGCAGAACATTTCTTGCGGATTTCACCCTCAGTACCTGTCTTAACTCCAATATTACCCATCTTTACCATTGATCTTCCAAATTCAACATTAAATGTTAATCCAAGCAACCCTCTTAAACCCAAATATCTTTGCACAAAGGTCTTTGTTGAATCATCATTCCACAACGCCTGATCTGATTGAAGAATTCCATGCCCGTTTCTTAGATTAGCATAATAAGAATTATCAAATTTGTTTTGACTTCCATTATCCAATGCAACTCGGTTAGTAGCACCACTGTTTTGAGGACAAAGTGTTTGTAATTGGGAAAGAAATGAAGGGTCAATGGAAGGATCAGCAGCACCATTAGTAGTGAAATTTCTCAATCTATTGCTGAAGAATTGACACGCAGTTGTACCAATTGTATGTCCACCTATATATTTATATATTCATGAAAATAAATAAGTAAATAAAGTAACTTAAAATTAGAAAGTAGTGTAGGTTCAAACATTTACCAACTAGGGTGACAAGGTCTTGAGTATTAAGGCCTTTTGCTGCAAACTTTTGTTTTTGCACATCAACTGAATCAGTAGGAGCAGGTAAGTTATTGACATCTGATGCTTGTGACACGCGACCGTCTCTTCGTCCGGTAGGCACTTGCCAACTCAGTCCACCACTCTACAATTCATGCATGATTTAATTAGGTCTATTATATTTGAAAAAAAATTTACACACTTGTAATATATTCAAGTTACGTCAGTTTTATTGTTAAATATATAGTTGAGTTAGTTATTTACCAAAACAACGGAATCACGGGCAGCAAGGGCGAGAATATCAGCACAAGAAACAACACCAGGACATGCAGTCTCGAGCTGTGTCTTAGCATCATCAATAACTTCATAGCCTCTTAAACCAAGGTTTGGAAATGCTGTTCTCTCAGTACTTGATCCGGAAACAAGTACAGATCCATCACAACCTTGAACAAAACAATCATGGAAGTGCATCCTAAGTAAGCCAGGAGCGACGGTGGAATCGGAGTTAACATGGGATGCAACAGTGGACTTAACAATAGATTCAGCTTGAGAACAAGTACTAGAATAAAATCCTACACTTGTCCCTTGGCCATGCACTAATGTGTTCACAATACCTAAAACAAGCAAAAGAAACATAATAACCTTAAACAAACTACACTCCATTTAGATATGAAATTATATATACTCGTTGTTATCAGGAGATTAGGGTTTAGGTGAATATAAGAGAGGTTGTAATGATTGTGTAGTGGAATGCAATATGTAATGTCATGCATGAGTGCATGTATTTATATGCAAATGTTAGGACTTTTGGGGTCAAAAAGAAGAGAAAAAGTAAACAAAGACGGCATCAAGTGGGAGTTGTGAGTGGAAGACTGAGTAACAGGTTGATACAAGCTGGCCCTCAAATTTTGTCTTCTGAGGACAAAGGTTGCTAATAATAGTGCCATATATGAATAGATGCAGCTAGAATGCAATTACAATAAGTTTCCGCGTGAGAGATTGGCGTATGAATGTGTGTGAATGTCAAATATTAGTGCGGTTTACTTTATCTTATTTTCGATTATGACTTGATTGTGTCAATTCGGAGGCCACTTTGGATGGCTTAATTTGTCAATTTCTCCATGCATATATACTATAATATTGGTTCCTTTTATGAGTGCCTCATTGATTGATTGACTTTTAATTTTGGTTTTTAGATAACTAAAATTGAGTGAATCATTAGATTCCTCTCATCAAATGTCTATCATTTTCGTACTAAATTGATTTTATCAAATTATATTAAGTTAAGATTCTCATCTCCAAGTGTGGTAAGAAGATAGGTTTATAATTAGAGGTAGTCATTATCTTATGAAAAATATATGTTGACACCGTTTCATAGTATCTATCTGCGGTGCGGTTTGGACGATTTTGATGTTAATTAAGAGAAAATAATGTGCGGTTCGATTTGGTTCGGTTGACTTTCAAAAATAAAACCAAATCAAACTAAACCAAACTAATGCGGTTTAGATTGGTTCAGTTTGTTCGGTTATTTTTAAAAAATTATTGAGCCATATATATATATATATATATATATATATATATATATATATATATATATATATATATATATATATATATATATATATAATTTTTGTATTTAATAGTTCATATATTACCATAAAAAAGTTTATAATTGTCAAAATAAATTTATAATTTGATACATAAAAATGCATCTTACAGTTTTATATTAGGTCTGAAGAATGATATACATGAAATTGCATTCGTAAATAAATATTGTACAAAGAATACGATAAAATACATTTTGTTAAAATAGTATTTATAAATGAATAATATTTTGTTTTTGATGATATATCTAAAAAAATTAAAAATATATATTGTTAGTAAGATTTTGTAACATAATGCAGTTTGGTTTGGTTTGGTTTGGTTCGGTTTGCAAAATTTAAACAGCAAACCGAACTAAACCGTGCGGTTCTGTTAGAAAATGGCTCAAACATATCCAAACCAAATGCGGTTTTTTGCGGTTTCGATTTGGCTCGGTTCGATTTTGCGGTTTTCTATTGGGGCGGTTTGGTTTTGAACATCCATACCTCACATCGTATTTATAAGAGGCATGTATTCTATTTATTTAATAATTTATTGTACCTTGATCTTTGAGCAAGAAATTTTTTTGTTAAAATTTAGGGTATGATACGGGGTAGGAAAAAGAGGTGTATAGATAGCATGCTTCTTATCTTATAAGTCAATTTTGTATAAAAGAATTAGTCAAACTTTAGTTTTAAGATGGTATTTGTTAGAAATATTATTACTATAAATATTATATTTTATGATAAAACTTTCATCTAATCTAACAAAAAATTGAGATAAAATTCTAAGATAGACTAAAAAATTATCATCTATTCCCTCAGTTTAAGAATAAAATCAATGGGTAAATTAATTCAAGGTATATGCTTCGATTTCCAACAACTGTAGTTTTTGTTTTTTCTTTAAAAGTGACGTCTTTCTTATTGTTTAAGATTTTATTTTTTATTAAATATTTTATTTCTCCAGTTTCTCAAATAACCGAGGGGTATGATACTCAGATTTTACTATAAACTATTTTTTTCACTAAGTTTTACCTTAAATCTAACTCACATGTTCGGCCGCTCCATACTCTTAAACATCATTTTGTCATATGGATGGTGAGACAGAATTTTTTTTTGATTTCGTGTTGTTGTTTTTCTTACACCAACCTTTAACAAATTATTTTTTTGTTTTTGCAATCTATCTTATGTAATGGTGTTGTTTTGTTATTGTTCTTGTTGTTGTCGTTGACGTTGTTTCCACCCTTGCCAATATTTAATGGAATAACTTTCCAATATTGTTAATCAAAGAAAATTTTCTATAATATATATTGATTTCTTCGGTTGACAACATTGAAAAAATTTATTCTAAATCATGTTGCAACACACAAAGAAATTGGTGAATGATAAAAAAAAAAATTTAAAAAAATACATGTTACTTCAATTTTTTCCATTAACCATTTTTTTGGAAATAGAAGTCATCTATTACCTCGATTATTTTAGAACCGAGGTTAAAAGTATAAAATTTATTGGATTTTTTATTTAAAAATAAAAAAATTTCACCTCGGGTTTTGAGTCATAAACGAAGGAAAAAGATAAGCGTGTTTATTGAATTTCTTCGCACTCCTTGCACTACGCCAAACAAGACCTTAGACAGTGCTTTTTTTTGGCTTTAGACAGCGCTTTAAAGCGCTGTCTATTTCAGCACTGCTGTAGGTAAAGACAGCGCTTTTTTTTAAGGGAAAGCGCTGCTAAAGTCCCCCCTAAGCCAACGCTTTTAGTTTAAAAGCGCTGCTAAAGGCCCCACTAAGCCAGCACTTTTAGTTTAAAAGCGCTGCTAAATGCCCACCTAAGCCAGCGCTTTTAGTTTAAAAGCGCTGCTAAAGGCCCACCTACGGCAGCGCTTTTAGTAAACCAAAAATTTAAAAAAAAAAAAAAAAGCTACTTTAGGCAGCGCTTTTAGTGTAGAGCGCTATCTAAGCTATACAATTTGTTTTATATAATTTACTTAAAATAGCGCTGTTTGAATTATATATTTTATATGTACCTGTTTTTTTACACAAAATAATAATAATAATAATAATAATAATAATAACAATAATAATAATAATAATAATAATAATAATAATAATAATATTGTTTGGAAATATGATACAAATGAAATTTCAAAAGCACCTCAGTAAAAAAATTAATGATGAAATGATAACATACAATCACCAGTTAACCTATTTACATTCTTTGATAATATACAATCAACTATTAACCTATTTATATTCTTCCTAACATAGTATATTCTACTGATGCAACACCGACTAACTTAGCGCCGAATGATAATGTTGTTCCGGGTGGAGACACAAATTTAACAACAGTTAGCACAATGTCAGGATGTTCGACTATTCTCATACCGTAAGCAAGCGCTTCATTATCGTCAGGTCCTCCGAAGAATATTCGAATCTCATACAAAGCTTATAACCACAACTTGACAACCATCGGTTAACCTGCATAATTTAGTGTACATCAGTACAGGAGTGTTCAATCTGCCACAAACAGTTCAGGTATAAGATAAAATCAACTCAGGATAGCACCTCGGTAGCAAAATGAACGACAAAATGTCGGCATAAAATGATTTGAAACCAAACTAACCATCAATCGCATGTTATATTAAAACTAGATACGCGATAGCACAAGATAAAATCGTAGCTTAACACATACTTAGGAACCGGGACAATAACTACGCGCGTCAAAAACATTGTCGTAAGAACGACCACAAACCATAAACAAGTCATTCAAATGGAAAAACAAAGGTGAAGCAATTACATCTCATGAGAAAACGACCCTTTAGCATGTATTTGCATAATGGGACAGCATTGATCAACAACGATGCACTTAAGAGAACAAACCGATAAGAGTGTTAGACACGAAAATTAAGCGCACAGTTCCTATTTTAGCATATTATCAAGTGTAAGTGAGCCTTCATCCGTTTCGAAAAGCAAATTGCAACATGTTTACACTTTCCGGGCAGCAGCATATATTTGAATTGATATCCACCAAAATCGAGTTTAAAACCACAAGTCAATGCTCAAAAGCGTTTACCGATACAAGTTATGTTGCCACAAAAATGCAAACATGTGGTAAACCGAAAGCTCACATCAAAAGTGTTGTTCTCAAGCACAAACTCATCATAAAAACAAAGAACATGAATCAAAGGCAAGTAAACAAATATTACTAGATGTTAGAAACATGAATCCTAAAGGTTACTCAATAATTAATTAAGAATTAATGACTGGGAACAAATATCTTAATAGCATGAATATGATTGTTAGTAATACACCACTAGAATGGGATAAGTATCTAAACAAAACAATGGCACATTCAGTAAGGCTTATCCTAAACAAATCTCTCATGAAGGGACAACAATCACCTTGCCATAGATTATATGCAAACTAAATATTTCATGAACCAAAATATCTAATCCTAACAGTAAAGGCATTTAGACACTTATCAAAGCCACACGAATTTGCACGAGAAGTAAGATCACCGCATTCATCGAAGAGTCAACCAGCCCCTTTGTGATACTTCCAAACAAATTAGACTGTGCTGCAGGTTCATCGGAATTAGAATATGAACACATTCTAGAATAAAAATATGTCTGAATTTTTTTAAGATTTCCATGGCATATCTTTCTTTTTGACATATGAACACATTCTAGAATAAAAATATATAAGGCTACCTAGAAAATCATTCTAGAATAAAAAATATAAGGCTACAAAGATATCAATAAATCCAAACCATGAACACCCCTAAACACTACATACCTATGACACTGCCAGTCACATGAGAAGTAGCTTGAATACTTCTAATAAAGGTGTAGTCATATGCAGTAGCCAAGAGAATATGGTTAATAGTTGTAACTTGTAATAATACCTCAATCTTAATAATGAAAAGAAGGATGACAGGAAAAGGTAAAAAGAAACCATATCTGTGAGGAGAAGATTCATTGATTGAATGTCCTGCATCGGCTACCACTGATGTTTTTAACAATGATATATCACTGCTTTCTTATATGCCAAAATACATGTTATTCCTCACCAATGATATGGTTACCAAAACAAAGTCTTTTCAAATATAAAATTGTTTAGCATAGGAGGAAAGATAACATAAATTTCAACCAACAGATCATAGTCAAACAAAAGTCTAAGCTTCAATTTCAAAATAACTAGTGATAGATTCACGTTCCTCGGCTTCTCTTAGATGACTCTCTAGCTCAATTCTTGCTTCATTGTTGGCTCGAGCCTCTGCGAATGCTTCAGCCTCCTTAGCAGCAGCCAAAGCATTAGTGTAATCCAACAGAATCTTGTCCAGGAGTAATCCAACGACGTGGTTCAAATGCGGAGTCTCGAATATATCCTTGTCAGAAAACATGATAAAATAATAAGCATTGACATATTTTTTACTAAGAATTTAAGTTTTATGCTCCTTGACAGTGGCGAAATAAAAAATAATAGCCATAGTAAAGACTACCTGTAATTTGCGATCTATTCCAAGTTTATGTAGGGTTGAATTACGAACAGCTGTCGCACGCTCGCGAAAATAGACAGAGTCGCCACCAATATATTTATCCCATCGAGGGAAAGGAATATCAGAAAACCTAGAATAAAGAAAGGATAAGAAAAGGTCTTGCAACCAGAGATAAGGTATGGGAGTCGGTTACGCAAGGGGAAGGTACTAGCACCACTCACGCCCATCGTACTCGATGGTATCCACCTATGTTTGTTGATATCTAAAGGGTGTGTAAATCTATAGCTTAATGCAAAGGGAATGCATGCAAATGAAAGAAAAAGAAACACGGGAAAAAAAAGGTTTATAAATAGTTGTGCTCGCTTAGGCCCCGCGACCTAATGCCTGCGTATCCTTTTCAGGAACCAGAGCGCCGTAGTTTGGCTCACATGTTTTTTTTTTGTTTTTGTTTTTTTTAGTGGACGCAGTTGCATTCGCAATCTAGCGTCAGGATAGCAGCTCGTTGAGTGGAGTCTTATGCGTTACCAGTCTGCGATCGAAAGGAAGCAACGTGTTCGATTAAGGGAAAGAACGCCCTGAAGGCAAGAGAGAGATGATTGGTTTGTGTTTTTTATGTAACTTCATGATGAACAAAATCCAATACAAGGCTTCGCACCACTTCATTACTTTGTTTAGGTCTGAGCCTTTATTAAGTATTTTAGATGTTTTTTATTGGTGATTTTTAAGGGGAATTAATCTGGGAGTTGAATCACATAAGAGTGTATAATGGTAGAGAAACAGATTAAGGAATGAATCCCACTCATTTCTCTCCCATCATATAGTGATTGAGAAACAGATTAGGGAATAAATCCCACTCACTTCTCTCCCACTAAGTGATTGAGAAACAGATTAGGGAATAAATTCCACTCATTTCTCTCCCACTTTTAGTGAAGTGTGATTCGCCTCTTCCTTTATTAAATGTTTTAAAGTCGAAAAGAAAAAGGAAAAGCAAACTAGCCTAAAATGAAGTAACTAGCCTAAGTGTTTAAAAGGGAATTTCTAGATCCTAATGTTATCATGGTTTCTACCTAAAGTTAGGAGTCAAAGAGACATGAAAATAAAGTCACATTAGAAGCAAAAATTGAGAATGGCGCAATGGTACAGAATCACACATCAGCATGAAATATCAAGTCAAAAATATAGTACAAAAAAGTGAATTAAAAATACTACTATTTTTATGTGGTTTTTATGAAGGAAATTGAATTCTAATTAACCAAAAAAAGAATTAAAAGAGATAGCCTAAACTAATATTTTTTATGACTATTTTCTATGTCAAGATTTACCTACAAATCTAACAAAATTTTAATGATTTTTATTGCCTTTTTTAGAACCTAAAAAATAGTTAAAAAAATTTAATTCTATCTAAAATCTAAATGAACCCGGGGGTGTAAACTTGAACTTAATGGTGTAATTAGCAACCTGGGCGCAAGGGTATTGGTGGCCCAGCAGAGTTTTTGTTGTTTCAGGATTCTTTATGTCCAAAAATGTGGTGCTGGGCCATAGGGGAGTGTGAATAGAAATTCGGCCCAAGCGTTTGTGTGTTTGATCCAATTTGATTAATAAGATTCTGTTAATTAATACATTTAAGTCAATTAATCAGAAATTAAACTTTATATTATACACTAATTATACCAATTGATTAATCAGATTAATAACATTATATAAAAAAAATAAAACGAAAGGGGATTAGGGTTAAATTCGTGTGACCTTTGGACTCCTTTCACTCAAATGTGCTTGCGCGTTCCCAATTCTCTTCACTCAACGAACTCAGCGGCGGTGCCCTCTCTCGTCTCCGATCGAAGACTCCTAACGCCACCATGAACAATCTCGATCGTCTTTCTCTGATCTTCTTTCGTCATGAACGTACACGCTTCACCTTCTTCTTAAGACTCTGAACAAACTTCTTCTCCTTTCTTCCGCGTGTGGTTGTTGTTTGCAGGTTCGTCAAGGTGGCGATGTGAAGCGAGGGCATAGATCGTGACGATAATGTCTACATTGCAGATTGAAGCTGATGTGGTGATGATGAGAAGACTTCGATCGAAGCTTTGTTGAGAAACGAATCGCGGTGTTGGAAGATTTGCTCGGGATTATGGAAGATCAAAGGTATGAATCTTTCCAATTGTGAAGCATGGTTGACGGTTCTTCTGTATTATGATTTCTTATTTTTGCAGAGTTCTTGAAGACTTGATGATTGTTGTTGAAGGTTGCTAATGATTGAAGAGTCCTTGTGTTGTAGCAGTGATGAAGATGCATAGTAATGAAAAAGGAATTGAGGGAGATGATGGCAAGCTCTGCAGAGAGATGATGGTCCGAGAGAGAGAGAGAGTGCAACGAAGAAGAAGAGTGGGGATTGGATGTGAGCAATGGTGGAGAGAAGATTGAAGATCAAAGTGAATTGTGGAGATGGTGATGAAGTGAAGAGTTAGAGATGGAGATGATGAATGGTGGGTAGTGAAGCACTGCAGAAGATGGTGAATATATAGAGGTGAGTCTTTTTCTGATTTTTGATACTCTGTTAGTTTCTGTTATCTTCTGTTCTTCTTCCCCTTCTTTCTGTTACAGATTTCAGTTATACCATGTTAGTTTTCTGTTAGGAATTAGTTATAGAAGTTAGGTGGTTAGAGACTAATAACTGATTCTGTTATTTCAGCTTTTGATAGTTACATGGTAGTTATGAGAAGTGGTTATGAGTTGGCTAGGTTGTTAGAAATCTGTTTTGTCAGTTGGGAATTGAAGCTGATCGTTTAGACTTGAATTCACTCATGATGCAATACGCACCTTCGATGCAAAGAACGTAAACTTCCTATTCGCTTTAGACTTGGATGGCGCAACAGATTCAAGACAATACGAAGGCCATGATGAAGATGCTTGGAGTTTATAGATTAGCAAAGCCACTGATTTTTTGTATGCTGTTTCTTGATGGAAATATGTATAATCTTTGTTGTAGAGACTTGAATGATCTTCTTGAATGATCTTTTTGTATAGACTTTGGTAGTGACATGAAAAGGAAATGGAACTGATTGTGATAAATATGTATTGAATCATTGTTGGCCTCCTTCTTTCTTTACATGATGAAATGAAGTTTCCCTCCACTTGTACTTTATGAATAAAATTGAGGCTTGTATGAATGGTAATGCCGACTTTCATAAGCTTGTAATAAACCTTAAAAGAAACTTGTGATAAATCATGATAGTCATTTGAATGAGCTTTGCAAATGGAATTCATCTTAAACATTGAATATAGTTGAAACTTGAACTTTGAATGAATTATTTTCAAGTTATTGTTTGGATCCAAATGACACACATATTCAAGTTAATCCAGTACTTCAAACGATAATAAAAACCCACTTGAACCAAGCCAGAAGATATGATAAGGATCAATTGAAATAAGCCTTAAATGATGATGGAAACCCTAATCCATAAGAGCCAAGGCGCTCCCAAAATTGTGTTCTCTTTACTCGTGATCCATAAAACTCTCTGAGTCCCATTTCAAAGCACATAGGAGAACTAGATGAATCAGTCTCTGTTGGGTGTATGCACCCCAAAAATCACAGTGAAACCTTAATAATTTAAGATCTCTGATTCCAATGCCAATGGTTGTTTAATGATGCATGATTTTATTGATGACCTAAGATGTAAATGAATGAGATATGTAAGCCAATTAAGAATAATTAGATGGGAAAATTTTGGGGTGCAACAGCTGCCCCTATTTAATCGTCTTAAACCAGAAGGAGAGATTGGCGTTAGCCTTTCGAGCATTCAAGGTAGAAGAAGATTAAATACCAAGTGAACCTGAAAATTTGCCTGAAGAGAGATGGAATCCACTGGGGTGAAAAAGATATTAACTCTTGGTTAAGCATATTAACATGAGATAGACATCGACTCTGGGTCGAGAAGGAAAAGCAAGTCAACTCTGGGTTGAGGAATAAAGGGAAGTCAACTCTATGTTGAATAAAAGGTGTTCGTCAACTCGAGGTTGAGAGGAAAGGTGAAATGATAACCGTCAACTCTGGGTTGAGTGGAGGAAGACTCGAACAATTAGAAATGACTGTCAACTCTGGGTCGAGTGGGGAAGAAAACAAGATAACCGTCAACTCTGGGTTGAGTGGGAGAGAGAAATAAGATAACCATCAACTCTGGGTTGAGTGGGAAAGAGGGATTAAAGGAAATAACCGTCAACTCTGGGTTGAGTGGGAAAGGATCAACTCTGGGTTGAAATAAAGATAACCGTCAACTCTGGGTTTAGTGGGAAAGAGAAATGTTGATTCTGGATTGAATAAAACATAACCATCAACTCTAGGTTGAGAGGGAAAGGGAAGTCAAAATACATAACCGTCAACTCTGGGTTGAGTGGGAAAATAGAAGAGATAACCGTCAACTCTGGGTTGAGTGGGCAAAGAGAAAAGACAACCGTCAACTCTGGGTTGAGTGGGAAAAGATAAAAGATAACTGTCAACTCTGGGTTGAGTGGGAAAGAAAGACAAGGATCAACTCTGGGTTGAATAAAATATAATCGTCGAATATGGGTGGGAAAGAAAGACAAGGATCAACTATGGGTTGAATAAAAGATAACTGTCAACTCTGGGTTGAGAGGGAAAGAAAGACAAGGATCAACTCTAGGTTGAATAAAAGATAACTGTCAACTCTGGGTTGAGTGGGAAAGAAAGACAAGGATCAACTCTGGGTTGAATAAAAGATAACCGTCAACTCTGGGTTGAGTGGGAAAAGACAAAAGATAACCGTCAACTCTGGGTTGAGTGGGAAAAGGATAAAATATAACCGTCAACTCTGGGTTGAGTGGGGAAAGAAGAAAAGATAACCGTCAACTCTGGGTTGAGTGGGAAAAGACAAAAGGTAACCGTCAACTCTGGGTTGAGTGGGAAAAAGGAGAAGTCAATTCTGGATTGAATAAAGGATGGTCGTCAACTCTGGGTTGAGAGGGGAAAGTGAACAAATAGGAACAACCTCCAACTCTGGGTTGAGTGAGAAAGGAGAAAAGATGACCGTCAACTCTGGGTTGAGTGGGAAAAGACAAATGATGACCGTCAACTCTAGGTTGAATAAAAGATAACCGTCAACTCTAGGTTGAGTGGGAAAGATAAAAGATAACCGTCAACTCTGGGTTGAGTGGGAAAAGGATAAAAGATAACCGTCAACTCTGGGTTGAGTGGGGAAAGAAGAAAAGATAACCGTCAACGCTAGGTTGAGTGGGAAAGACAAAAGATAACCCTCAACTCTGGGTTGAGTGGGAAAAGAGAAGTCAATTCTGGATTGAATAAAAGATATCCGTCAACTCTGGGTGAGAGGGAGAAAAAAATGATGAACGTCAACTCTAGGTTGAGTGGGAAAATATAATTAACTCGGGGTTAAAAGATGAAAGGAAAATCAACTCTGGGTTGAACACCAAAACATCAACTCTGGGTTGAAAAAGGGATAACCGTCAACTCTAGGTTGAGTGGGAAGAGATAATTAACTCGGGGTTAAAAGATGAAAGGAAAGTCAACTCTAGGTTGAACACAAAAACATCACTCTGGGTTGAAGAAAGATGAACATGATTGACTTTGGGAGATGACACCACAATGGTAACTCTGAGTGACCCAGTGGAATATCAATTGAATGCTTTGTAGGGACCTCATCTGATGAGTAACTTGGCTTATGATTCATATGCAATGTTTGATTTATTTGTGCACTTCTGGAGATGCAATGCTATGGATTCTATATGCAATGTACTGATTGATTAGAGTTTCTGCTTTGTGGGATAGATTAGGTGAGTTCTGGCGCTCCGCTTGAGAATCAAGGTAGGGTGGATTCCCCTGCTTTATTGATGATTTGATCATTGTTACATGGGAATGCAATGATATGCATGATGCATGTATGATTATGAATGGAATGATTGTTTCCAAGATATGGATAATGGATAACAGGTGCCTTTGCAGGAAGGTTATTTCTTGAAGGATAGGATTTGTGAAGGTGTTGGGCTTGACTCCTCAACACCTATCTCGATATCTGACACTAGATTGAAGATAAAGAAATGACTTGTTACTAGCTTGCCCCAGCTTGTAGGATCTTCTTGAGATGGAATTCTGATGTGCTTGAATCATGGAGATTTGTAATGGTCTGCCCCGGTGTAGATCATGGGATGAATGCCCCAGATTGAAAGGAAATTTTCCACCTGATGGATGTTTGAGATATTTGCTTAGTGGATGACCAACTTTTGCCCTTGTAAGACTACTCGATGGAATTTCAATGTTGAACTTTCCTTGGTATTAAGTACTTATTTTCAGGTTAGAGACAATTCTGTTTTGAAAAAGATAATGAGAATGCAATGCACATGTTAATCTCAAAAGAAAAGTTTTATTTGTCAAAATGTTGTACTGATACTAACACAAGTGACAAGCAACATTAGGAGTCAGTTTTGACATGATTTTACAGTTTGTATGCTTTCAGAACGAACCCTGCTTCAATTAGGACTTTTGAGGGTTGTAATGTGGTCAGGTTCACGGTTTGAGAAACAAAGGATAAAGGCTCAAGTTCTACTTAACCCACCCCTTCTTCGTGATGTTCTCCAATCCTACGTTCAGCTAGTTCGACGCGAGTATTCGCCTTTCAGGAAGGATTGTGATGGATGAGGATCCTTTGTGGCTTTGATGGAGGTGGCAGTCACCCTTTGGTGTTTTTTTTATGGTCACAACAACTTGTCCCTTGGAGGATTTTTCTTTTGCTTTTCCTTTTGCTTTCCTTAACTTTTTCCTGGACAAAAAGTTTCTTTTGATTTTGGTTTTTGTTGTCCAGCGGGATATGCCCTAACTTTTGCTTAAGTCATTTGCTTTCAAGCTTTTTTTCTTTTTTTGACTTAGCGGGCTATGGTTATTTTCTTTTTATTCATAACTTTCTTTCACTTTTTTTGTCTCGTTCGGGAACAAGTTGTATGGCTTTTGTGATTGACTTGAAGAAAAGGTTGTGACTACCTTCTTCTCAGTGAATGAGAGACATCCATTGTGGATTGTGCTCTTCTTTTTTTGTTGTGAGATATGAGATATGATTGATCCTCTGATGGAATACCTGAAAGTTGAGCGCTCGGTCGCACTAACTGAAGACTACCCTGCCCCTGGTTAAGATTGAGGGTTTTGTATTTTCTGAAAAGAAACTACTACTCCTTAGGCTCAAGGGGTTGACGAAGGTTTCACTCCCTTATAACTCCGGTATTTGGGAATTGAAATAATGCCTGTACATCGTCAGCAGGATTCTTGTTCCAAAAGCATACAATTAGTAGTTCATGTGTTTTTAATTTTTCATCATTCTCCTTTTTTAGTTGCTTAAGACAAATGAGTTGAATATCAATGAACATAATGACAAAGATGAAATGATTTGAGAAAAACATGTATATTGCATTATTTTTATTTATTCGAACAAAATGAGTTTCTTACAATGAGAGTACTTGATAGCAACGAAAATAGTACAATTGAAAGTGCTTGAGAAATCTAAACAATGGCAAGATTGGCCTTATTTTAATGCAAATGAAATGTTCTTTGACAAACATAAAGTCCTTAGGATCCTTTGGTGGAAGGTGCCCTTATGAAGAGGCATGGGATTCTATGATAGTAGCTTGATCTTGTTTGTTATTGCCCATGATTCTTTGTCTGTTGGTTCTTGTCAGATATCGGTGTGGAGGAATCGTCTTGACGGATCTGATGGATAGGAAGAAGGTAAGAATCGTGGTAACCATGGATGCATATGCATGAATGCAAAATGTTAATGATGATGCAAATGCAGCAGGAATCAGGATCAAGGCCTCTTGGATAACAGCTTCTCATGGTCAATAAGATATGGTCGAATCCTCCAGATTCAGAGGTTCGACGTTGCTTTCTGGATAAATAGCTCGTGCATAAGTCAAAGATGGTCGAATCCTCCAGATTCAGAGGTTCGACGTTGATTCTGGTAAATAATCTGTGCATAAATCACATAAGGTCGAACCTTCCAGATTCAGAGGTTTGACGTTGATTATGATAGATAGGCATCATGATATGATGTGCAATCTCTGGATAACTGATGTAGAACCTCTGTATAAGTCAAATGTCCCAGGATCAAAGGTTCGACGCCTTTTTGAATACCAGGAAAACCAATAGCCACCAACAGAACATGTACCTGCACCTGTAAAGAATATGATTCCCTCCCCACTCACGGGTGTAGTCTAGGTCAGGGTAAGGTCATGAAACGCAGTATACGGTCCGCCCGAAGGTAAGCACCGTCACAACGCGGATGTGGGTGACGATAATACCTCCGTTTGAAACCACTACTCTGCTCGTAGTCACATAATCCATCCTGAGGCGTACACCTCGAGAAAAACCATGCTCCCACTCTATCCTAGTGTTCCTATGGTTCACACATAGCCTGGGTATTGGGCCTTTTACCTCATAGAACATCCCACCCAACCTGCAAACAGAGAAAATATGTGGTCCCCACGGGGACCCATAATATAGTCCAGATGCATGTGGAAAGTAAATATGATATGCAAACAGAAATAAACATGATATGCAAACATATATACACAGGATGTAAGCATATAAACAAACAAAGAAAAACACCCAAAGAAAAGAAACAAACAAAGGCTAGGATCGACTCGCTAAGAATGGACCAGCACAGGTCTATCACTTCCCCAGCAGAGTCGCCAGTTGTCGCACGCTCGCGAAAATAGACAGAGTCGCCACCAATATATTTATCCCATCGAGGGAAAGGAATATCAGAAAACCTAGAATAAAGAAAGGATAAGAAAAGGTCTTGCGACCAGAGATAAGGTATGGGAGTCGGTTACGCAAGGGGAAGGTACTAGCACCACTCACGCCCATCGTACTCGATGGTATCCACCTATGTTTGTTGCTATCTAAAGGGTGTGTAAATCTATAGCTTAATGCAAAGGGAATGCATGCAAATGAAAGAAAAAGAAACACGGGAAAAAAAAAGGTTTATAAATAGTTGTGCTCGCTTAGGCCCCGCGACCTAATGCCTGCGTATCCTTTTCAGGAATCAGAGCGCCGTAATTCGGCTCACATGTTTTTTTTTGGTTTTGTTTTTTTTAGTGGACGGAGTTGCATTCGCAATCTAGTGTCAGGATAGCAGCTCGTTGAGTGGAGTCTTATGCGTTACCAGTCTGCGATCGAAAGGAAGCAACGTGTCCGATTAAGGGAAAGAACACCCTGAAGGCAAGAGAGAGAAGAGAGATGATTGGTTTGTGTTTTTTATGTAACTTCATGATGAACAAAACCCAATACAAGGCTTCGCACCACTTCATTACTTTGTTTAGGTCTGAGCCTTTATTAAGTATTTTAGATGTTTTTTATTGGTGATTTTTAAGGGGAATTAATCTGCGAGTTGAATCACATAAGAGTGTATAATGGTAGAGAAACAGATTAAAGAATGAATCCCACTCATTTCTCTCCCATCATATAGTGATTGAGAAACAGATTAGGGAATAAATCTCACTCACTTCTCTCCCACTAAGTGATTGAGAAACAGCTTAGGGAATAAATCCCACTCATTTCTCTCCCACTTTTAGTGAAGTGTGATTCGCCTATTCCTTTATTAAATGTTTTAAAGTCGAAAAGAAAAAGGAAAAGTAAACTAGCCTAAAATGAAGTAACTAGCCTAAGTGTTTAAAAGGGAATTTCTAGATCCTAATGTTATCATGGTTTCTACCTAAAGTTAGGAGTCAAAGAGACATGAAAATAAAGTCACGTTAGAAGCAAAAATTGAGAACGGCGCAATGGTACAGAATCACACATAAGCATGAAATATCAAGTCAAAAATATAGTACAAAAAAGTGAATTAAAAATACTACTATTTTTATGTGGTTTTTATGAAAGAAATTGAATTCTATTTTCTATGACTATTTTTTATGTCAAGATTTACCTACAAATCTAACAAAATTTTAATGATTTTTATTGCCTTTTTTAGAACCTAAAAAATAGTAAAAATATTTTAATTCTATATAAAATCTAAATGAACCCGGGGGTGTAAACTTGAACTTATTGGTGTAATTAGCAACCTGGGCGCAAGGGTATTGGTGGCCCAGCAGAGTTTTTGTTGTTTCAGGATTCTTTATGTCCAAAAATGTGGTGCTAGGCCATAGGGGAGTGTGAACAGGAATTCGGCCCAAGCGTTTGTGTGTTTGATCCAATTTGATTAATAAGATTATGTTAATTAAGACATTTAAGTCAATTAATCAGAAATTAAACTTTGTATTATACACTAATTATACCAATTGATTAATCAGATTAATAACATTATATAAAAAAAAATAAAAAATAAAGGGGATTAGGGTTAAATTCGCGTGACCTTTGGACTCCTTTCACTCAGATGTGCTTGCGGCGTTCCCAATTCTCTTCACTCAACGAACTCAGCGGCGGCGCCCTCTCTCGTCTCCGATCGAAGACTCCTAACGCCACCATGAACAATCTCGATCGTCTTTCTCTGATCTTCTTTCGTCATGAACGTACACGCTTCACCTTCTTCTTAAGACTCTGAACAAACTTCTTCTCCTTTCTTCCGCGTGTGGTTGTTGTTTGCAGGTTCGTCAAGGTGGCGATGTGAAGCGAGGGCAGAGATCGTGACGATAATGTCTACATTGCAGATTGAAGCTGATGTGGTGATGATGAGAAGACTTCGATCGAAGCTTTGTTGAGAAACGAATCGCGGTGTTGGAAGATTTGCTCGGGATTATGGAGGATCAAAGGTATGAATCTTTCCAATTGTGAAGCATGGTTGACGGTTCTTCTGTATTATGATTTCTCATTTTTGCAGAGTTCTTGAAGACTTGATTATTGTTGTTGAAGGTTGCTAATGATTGAAGAGTCCTTGTGTTGTAGCAGTGATGAAGATGCAGAGTAATGAAGAAGGAATTGAGGGAGATGATGGCAAGCTCTGTAAAGAGATGATGGTCCGAGAGAGAGAGTGCAGCGAAGAAGAAGAGTGGGGATTGGATGTGAGCAATGGTGGAGAGAAGATTGAAGATCAAAGTGAATTGTGGAGATGGTGATGAAGTGAAGAGTTAGAGATGGAGATGATGAATGGTGGGTAGTGAAGCACTGCAGAAGATGGTGAATATATAGAGGTGAGTCTTTTTCTGATTTTTGATACTCTGTTAGTTTCTGTTATCTTCTGTTCTTCTTCCCCTTCTTTCTGTTACAGATTTCAGTTATACCATGTTAGTTTTCTGTTAGGAATTAGTTATAGAAGTTAGGTGGTTAGAGACTAATAACTGATTCTGTTATTTCAGCTTTTTATAGTTACATGGTAGTTATGAGAAGTGGTTATGAGTTGGCTAGGTTGTTAGAAATTTGTTTTGTCAGTTGGGAATTGAAGCTGATCGTTTAGACTTGAATTCACTCATGATGCAATACGCACCTTCGATGCAAAGAACGCAAACTTCCTATTCGCTTTAGACTTGGATGGCGCAACAGATTCAAGACAATACGAAGGCCATGATGAAGATGCTTGGAGTTTTATAGATTAGCAAAGCCACTGATTTTTTGTATGCTGTTTCTTGATGGAAATATGTATAATCTTTGTTGTAGAGACTTGAATGATCTTCTTGAATGATCTTTTTGTATAGACTTTGGTAGTGACATTAAAAGGAAATGGAACTGATTGTGATAAATATGTATTGAATCATTGTTGGCCTCCTTCTTTCTTTACATGATGAAATGAAGTTTCCCTCTACTTGTACTTTATGAGTGAAATTGAGGCTTGTATGAATGGTAATGCCGACTTTCATAAGCTTGTAATAAACCTTAAAAGAAACTTGTGATAAATCATGATAGTCATTTGAATGAGCTTTGCAAATGGAATTCATCTTAAACATTGAATATAGTTGAAACTTGAACTTTGAATGAATTATTTTCAAGTTATTGTTTGGATCCAAATGACACACATATTCAAGTTAATCTAGTACTTCAAACGATAATAAAAACCCACTTGAACCAAGCCAGAAGATATGATAAGGATCAATTGAAATAAGCCTTAAATGATGATGGAAACCCTAATCCATAAGAGCCAAGGCGCTCCCAAAATTGTGTTCTCTTTACTCGCGATCCATAAAACTCTCTGAGTCTCATTTCAAAGCACATAGGAGAACTAGATGAATCAGTCTCTGTTGGGTGTATGCACCCCAAAAAATACAGTGAAACCTTATTAATTTAAGATCTCTGATTCCAATGCCAATGGTTGTTTAATGATGCATGATTTTATTGATGACCTAAGATGTAAATGAATGAGATATGTAAGCCAATTAAGAATAATTAGATGGGCAAATTTTGGGGTGCAACAACAGCCCATTGTCTTTTTGCGGATAGATGTCCTTCATGTTTCTTAGGATATTTAAGAAAGAGATGACAGTTGACAGCATATTTCAAAACAGAATCACCTAGCAACTCAAGACGTTCCATAGAAAACTTTTCACAGGATCTTAAACATCAAGTACATTGACTTCAGCACGTCTCTTAGTAAAAAATTACTAAACTGCAATGTTAATCTCTTCTACCACCCATCTACGGGTACAAAAAAATCACCGATAAATATTTGTCGTCCATTTAGTGAGTATCAACGTTCAAGACATTATCAATAGTGACCCGCGGAAAATCTAAAAGACATCCATTCAGAAGGCTAATATCATGAAAATATTGATCATGAAAGCATTTAGAATATCAAAAATTGATCATGAAATTATTTGTCATGAAAATATTGAAACTTATAGAAGCTTGGAAAAGTTATATATATAATGGATTGTAAGAGCAGAAAAATATGGGTTCAAAATTTGTGTTCTTAAATAATCAAATAACTGAATATTATATATATATATATATACATATATATATATATATATATATATATATATATATATATATATATATATATATATATATATGTATATACATACATATATATATATGTATATATATATATACATATATATATATATATGTATATAGATATACATATATATATATATATGTATATACATATATATATATATATATATATATATGTATATACATATATATGTATATACATATATATGTATATACATATATATGTATATACATATATATATATATATATACATATATATATATATACATATATATATATACATATATATATATATACATATATATATATACATATATATATATATATATATATATATATATATATATATATATATATATATATATATATATATATATTTGTTTTATCTCATAAACAAATGTAAGCAATAACCAACATTTGATCTTCCCGTGGTATTTGGCGCTAGTTTTGAAAATGTAAAAATGTTGTTGATGTAGATCGAACCAATGACCATTTTAATTGTTCCCTCGATTATTCTAAAATTGAGGGATAAAATGGAAATTTTTCATGACGCTCTTCGTTACATCGCATGTATCATCCAAGTAAAATTTCCTTCGCACCCGAGGTAACATGTATTTTTGCTAGTAGTGTAAATTATATAATTATAGAAGATATTATTGTATATCAAATATTCAGCAAATCAAGGCGCTTGAATAGGTGTCAATCAACGCATATCAATTAGAGCAAAGCAGACATGTCAATTGTATTTGTATAAGTATTTTAATTATAGGCAAATTATAGGCTAGGCTTTTAATGCACATATTCTTTGTATACTTGTATACAAAGAAAATTACAACAATAAATATATAACACATCATTTTCTACTATATCAATATATTTCTTTATTCTATATGGTATTGGAGTCTCATTGACGCAGTCAGAATCACGAAGAATTAGTAAGAGTTAAGTCTAAAACGAAAACACAAGTTTGCAAGCGACAAACCTATTAGATAAAACTCTGGAATCCACCAGGATAAAAAAAATTGAATTTTATTATGATAAAAGATAACCTGACGGCTAAGCCCCAAAAGTGTTTAAATACTAGAAAGAAATCCTAGTGTGACAATTATTCAAAACAAAAAATTAGGGAAAATATTAAAATGTTGTTTTCAGACTTGAAACGAACTTGGATGGCTTAAAAAGCTCATATGTCACAGCAAGTAAATTGGACGCCAAACTTGCATAAATACGGCCAACCTTTTACGATGCACGACTTCTTCTTCGATACGTGTAGTTAGTCCTCCTACATTACTCATCTAAGCTCTAGAGAGTCACCTGTTATCAGGTTTCCGCTATCGAGTCATCCATCATTTATTTTCACACTCCAAATTTTCATTCTTGTGCATGAGGGAAGTCTCACATCAGACAATATATGTGCTTATAAATGGGGACAATTTTCACCTTATAAGTCTTTTTTTTTTGTTGAGTTGGGCTCAACCATATTTCTCAACATGGTATCAGAGTCTAACATATAATTTTTCTATAATGAAAATCCTATTTAAATACAATTGATATGCTTAAATACAATCTCACCCTTCAATACTGAAATACACCTCTCTTGAGTTAAGATTACTTGCATCTTCAATTTTCACAATCCAAAATCACTGTCTTCGTAAAACTTATCGATATGTCATTTAGAACTTATGGTGATCACTTGTAAAAAAAATCATTTTGCTCCCGCCTCCCACGTTGAGCGCCACTTATAACATCCCAAATTTAGAATTATGATGCTTTTGTGTTTATTTATGAACATTAGCAATTTATTATCTTTATTCTTGAAATATTTGTGACTTGTTATGGTGATTGGATTATTGGTGGAAATATAAGTTCTTAAGTTAGAATTATTTAGAATAATTAAATAATAGTTTTATGCGATCTAATGATGAAATATTAAGGAAAATAAAATAATTAGATGTGTAGAGATTTAAAGGACAATGAGGTGATTGCATGAGAATAAGCGAGAGCGTATGAGGAAAAGCATAATAAGGGTATAGTGATACTAGATACAAGGGAGAAAATAGAGAAAAGTGAGATCATTATATTTTGTACGTGAAATTGAGAAAAAGAGAAGAGTGTTAGGGCAAGAGAGACTTAAGGAGAACAATTCAGGGACTAATTTGGACTCTCTTTTTTTTGTGAGAGACTAAAATAGATCTTCATTAGCAGTTCAGTCACGGTTCAAAAATAAATTAAAAAAATCGGTTTAAAAAATAGTAATAAAGGGACTAACATGACTCAATTAAATTTGTAAGGAATTTAATAGGAACTTTTTTTCCTCAATGACTAATCACCTCCGCCGCAGTTTCTACGAAAGACTAAAATAGACATTAAGTCTAATAAATTAATAAAAGTTTCAAGAAATTTGTCCTAAAAGAATTGAAACAATGGGAATTCAAAAAATTTGTTTATTGAATTTTCATATTGTATATTTATTAACACTTTAGACTCCATGTGAAAAAATCTTGTACTTGTATGACCTATTATGTTTATAACAATAGTAGTCTATTGAACTAACTACATACTATGAAGTCCCATATGAAAAAGTTATTTTAGAATATAATTATTTAGAAAATATAATAGCAAGAAAATAAAATACCTTCTTATATAAAAGTTTGTAAAACTTAACTAAATGGAGGACAAACCTTTCATATATTTTTATCTGCATGAATCATATTAATATTAACCACAACACAAATATAAGTTGAAATAGTTCTCATATATATTTTCTAACACTAATTGCAACTAGGACAATAATGGCCGTCCAAACTGAGAAACATGACAACAAGAATCCAAACATTTTTCATGTTCATACAGCTTTACACGACATATCCAAGGTTGTATTACATCAAACTATATAGTAAATCACATCATGCATCATATCTCTAGATATCATCAAAAGAATATCAACATGTAGATACCCTTGTTATTGTCTTCAACTAGAATCACTAATTAGGTAGTACTGTACTACATTCAACATAGAAATGTATCTAATAATCCATTTCCATGCCATAGCTACAACACTTCTTTCAACCTCAACTTCACAATGGGGTTACCCCTTTTTGTTCTTCAACTCATCACTTTTTCAGTTCTTGCTATAGCACAAGAAGAACCTAAAGGGACCCCCAAAGATAATAGTGAAGTCCAAAATAAACACTCAAATTCCAATCTTTTATTATTGATTCTCAACGTGGTTCTTCTTTTCGCGATTATATTGCTATTGATTCTTTACTACAACACTTCGAAGAAACTCAATAGAATAATGAAAGGACACATTAGCAACATGTCTTATGAACAAGAGAAAGATGTTGAGACAAGTATTGAGAAGAGGGTTGAGATAGGAGAAGGAACAACAATGATGACAGTGGAAGAGAGAAAGGAGTTGATGTTTTTTAGTGATGAGACAAAGTTTCAAATGGGGGAACTTCTTAGAGCTTCTGCTGAGGCATTAGGACATGGGATTATGGGGAATAGTTATAAGGCTATGTTGAGTAATGGACCTAACATTGTTGTTAAGAGGTTAAGGGACTTGAAACCTTTCACTAAGGAGGAGTTTGCTAAGATGGTGAAAATGATTTCTGATCTTAGGCATCCTAATTTGTTGCCTTTGCTTGCTTACTACCATTCAAGAGATGAGAAGCTTATGCTCTATAGATATGCACAGAATGGAAATCTTTTCTCCAAACTTCATGGTAATTTACATTAACTTGGTCCTTTTTGAATTTTTTATTTTGATTTTTTACTTTAATCGTCCATAAAAATGCATGAAACATACTCCTTCCGATCGTTAATCGTCCATAAAGTCCACTTTAGATTATATGTGATGCTTCTCCACCCTACAAAGCGCCCGAAAGAAATGCTTTCTTTGATCAAAATTAAAAAAAAATGTGCATGTTAAAATTTTACATAATCTTATAATAGTAACCAAATTTTGCATTACTTTATTTCAGATGGAAGAGACGGAAACAGGGTTCCTTTCAATTGGAACTCAAGATTATCAGTGGCAAGAGAAGTGGCTAGAGCACTAGAGTACCTTCACCTCAACAACAAGATCCATAACATAGTCCCTCATGGAAATTTGAAGTCATCAAATGTACTATTTGATGAAAACAATTCAATTCTTGTATCTGACTTTAGCCTTTCCTCCTTGATAGCACAACCAATTGCAGCTCAACATATGGTTGTTTACAAATCACCTGAATATGGTTATGCAAGAAAAGTTACAATACAATCAGATGTTTGGAGCTATGGATCACTCTTAATAGAAATCCTAACTGGGAAAGTTTCTCTCTGCTCAGCTCCACAAGGGACTAATGGTGTGGATCTTTGTAGTTGGGTTCATAGAGCTGTGAGAGAAGAATGGACTGCTGAGATATTCGACAAGGAAATATCTTGTCAAAAGAGTGCTCTTCCTGGGATGTTAAGGTTGTTGCAGATAGCAATGAGATGCATCGAGAGGTTTCCAGAGAAACGGCCTGAGATGAATGAGGTGGTTAGAGAAGTGGAGAAAATACAACAGATACACTTGATGTCTGAAGACGACGATGATGTTTCTTGTGATAGGTCTCTAACCGATGATTCCTTTTCAACTAGTAACTCGGGGTTTTTTATCGGAGATGAAAGATAGATCGATAGATAGATTATCATAGATTGGATTTCTAAACCTAAATCATATGTTCCTTTTGTTTTTGGTATCAAGGTAGTATAGTGCTCCAAATGAATAAAGTTACATACACTTCTATGCATGTTTGTTTCTGTCTCTAAATGAAGACTTAAACACATTACAATACATCATATATTGCCCCCTTATGATTAGCACAAATGTAAAACGTGCATCGGTATCACATTACAAATTACAAATGTACATCCGTGTCGTGGCGTGAAATGCAAAAATGGATCGCAAATTAAAAACGGGATCTAAGTATATCTGAAATAATTATACATCATCTTATACGATGGCGTGAAAACTATAAACTACAACAACATGATGCGCTAAACCTGGTTTTACATTCACTAGGTGTTACCCCCTAAAAGCTTTTTCTCTGCATCGGTAGAAAAATCTTCCTGAAAGACCTGATTCTCAGCCTTTACTGGATTGATAGCTGATTCATGTATCTGTCAATTAAACCAGAAAATGAGGCTAGGACCAAACAATAGCGTTATACTTTACTGCAACGTGTCAAAATTCATGAAAGCATACCACGGCACTAGATTTGAAAGGTGCGATATCATTTTGATACATCGTTGATTGATTGGTGGGCCTGTGAAACAATAAGTGTGCTATAGACCTATCAATAGGATTTGTGTTGGTTTCAATATCCATGAACCCTGTACACCTGAATGAAGCAATGTGTTATCAAAAAGAAGACTAATTCATAAACACTGTTGTAAAATAATATTCTTAAAAACACTGCATATTGCAGATAAGCAGAACTCGCAGCTAGCGATACTCGAAATAATGTTACACGGTTACTCAAACTCTGATATCTCTTCATAATAGCTACCAGTTATCGAGACAGATAATTCTGATGTAATAAAAGTGAGCAGTACCTGCTTGCATCCTGAGCCATTGTGTCTTTGAATGCTTCAGTACCATCTCCAATGATATCATTTGCATTTGAATTATCATGTCTTTGCTCAGAGCTCTTAGCTAAGCGGTATAAACTGTCCCTTATGCACAGTTTGGTTTTAATATCCAACTGCAATCAAACAAAGAGGTTATTTTCAACAATAAGTGACATATATAGGTAATAACCATAGGCTTGTTCAGTTTACAAAAACATTTTCAATTTTCATTTTAAATTACCAAAAACTTTATCTTGTTTTCATTGTGTTGTCTGTTTTCAAAGTTCTGTAAAAGAAACACGTGAAAAAAAGTTTCATTGAAACAAAATAAAAACATGTGGCAGTTTTGAAATTAAAAATGAACAATAAAAGCTTTTGCAAACTTGAACATCATAAAAAATTCAAATACCTGATCCAACGCCTGTTGCAGGTGGTAAAAGCTATTTGCTTCAAACGAGTTTTGGTCAAGAGCAGAACTTTCCTGTACAGTTGATGAGTCTATTTCTGATGAAAATCCTAGACTAACCCCTCGAACTTTACTTTGACCTTCATTTTCATTTTCAAACTGATGAGCTACCAACTGAGAAGAACCTGGACTGTAAAATAGCATTTCATTTGCCCTTCTTTCATTTTTGAAACTCCTACTTAAGAGGTGTTCATCATGGCTATGATACTTTTCTCTGTTCTCATTTGTTTTCAAGGCAGAAGCCTCCGAAGGATGACCATGATAACTCTCCCTGTTTGAAGCATAAGACGATTGTATAAAAGGAGGGTGGTGTCCATCATGCTCAGCTCCTGATCCATATAAAGACGAAGAGAGGGAAGTGTGATTTGGAGCATGACTAAAGCCTGGGTGCGTTAAAGGAATTTGAGTCGGCATGCAGCCTAAAGAATCATAATCTGTGATCTGGTCGTGCTTCTGATTACTATCAAGAGATGTAACTCCACTAGAAGAGGCGCCAAACTGCTGATTTACATCTCCATATTGCTCAGGAGGAGTATAAGGATGAACAGAATTGCCAATTTTTCGCTTTCCTGCTGATGACTTCGGAAGCTTTTTCTGCAACCATAATACAAAGAAGCTATTGGTGATATACAAATTAAAAAAGAATTTATTAATTCAGTTTACAGTTTCACACTAATAAAATACACCAAGCATCAGAAACTAACCCACCCTTGCTATCAAACTTGCATTGTAAACACGACAAACCCAACAAATTACCCTCAAAATGAAAGAATTTATTTGAGTCCTGCACAATGGTCAAGCACAATTTCCCATTAAGTGAAAAATAGTGAAACATGAAAAAACATTATTCACAACAAATGGTGTGATTACTAGATTTCCCAAAATGAACGCTCATTATTAGTTACAACTATAATCAGAATAAAAAGAACTAGGCCATGAATATACCATAAAAACATCTTAGGAAAACTATATATTAAAATATTTTAGTTTCCGTAGAATTTTATTATTTCAATTCCTTAAATTAAAAAAACAAGGGTGGAGGTTTAATTAGTTTTTCGAAATTATAAACATTGTGGATAAATCTATGATCATATTCAGAGACAGACTGAATCCCATTTTAGAATATATGACCTATGAGGTCGAGGCGAATGTCAAAATAATTTTGTCATGTGCCTTTGAGAGGATCGTCATATGGAAATTTGTATGAGCCCTGTGTGTTCCGATAAAAAACCCAGGTCGAAATGATAGCTTCATAATTTGAAATTCAAGAATTCAGAACCCAGGTTAAAAAGAAGGCAACCAACAAACCTTTTCTTCGGGCACCAAGGCATCTTTATGACCGGATTTTGTGTCTGATCCACTGAACATTGATAATGAAGCAGCGACACTGTTGACATCAACATCCATTTGAGATCTTATCTTCTTATCATCAGGGGATGACTTTTTGTTCGAACCACCGATCGGAAGAACATCAACATGTTCCTTGGAGGAATCCATATTGTATTCTGATATGTTTTTTAATGAACTCATGTCTGCACAATGAAGCTTTAAGTCAGACATTAATGCATCATCGGAACCTTCAGCGCTATGTGAAGAAGAAAACCAACAGAACTCCTCTTCATTATTGAGACTCTCCATTCCAAAAGTCAAATCACAATTTCTGCAATTTAAAAGTGATATATAAATATTTATATGATGATTGCAACAAATCAATTAATTTTTCAGACAAGGGGAAAGATGAGGAAAGTTCAGTCAAATTGGAGGGTTTCTTACAACATCCTGTCAACATCTTCTAAGTTTCCTATATCCAGCCACCCATCATTATCAAGAAAGCTGAGTTCATTATCAGCTTGAGATGTCTGGCTTTTTGGATGTTGGCACGCACTATCATCTTCCACCACACACTTGTTTTCTGAGATGGTATCCTCTGCACAAAGCTCACTGCCACCAGAATCTATATTGCTGCTCTTGAAAAAATGGTCAGACATGCCTGTATCATCTGAAGTTAGCCTTTTTTCTTCTCTGTACGAGTCACCATCACATGAAGAAAATACACCTTCAGGTGTGTCAGACCATGAATCCTTTTCTGGCATTCTTTCATTCTGGGTCATATTTTGCAAGTATAATTCCTCTTTACCCAGAGTACCATAGCTACTAACACAATCGCTACTCCTTATACCACATAATTCTTGAAGTGATTTCTTACAGCCATCACCCTCTATTACAAACTGATTATTGTGTGGGCTACCAGAATGGGGGACTATGAGATCATCATTCTCAATCTCATCAAATCCATCCCACACGTTATCTTGAAACTGTAACACAAAGATAGATATTTAGCAAATTCCTTATAGTAACCTGGCATGACATGATGTGACAAATCCATACAAACAGAAAATCTAACCCAAAAAAGAGATAGTAAATAGCAAACATCCAACTGGTATGTTCAACAAAAAGATAATCAGTACAGCAATCCACAATAAGTTTCAAATTTACCATTTAATAAGAATTGTATTCTGTACAATTCACATAAAAAGTAGCATCAGCTACCCCCGCCACCAATCCACGATAAGTTTCTAAAGGGCAATATTTCTGGTGTCTTATTTAATAGCTACCACGCCCCTTCTGCATCCGTAGCACTTTTGAACTTAGATTGCACAATAGCCTGCTTTTAAGGTTATGCTACAGACTAGAAGATAATCAGTACAGCAATGTAAACGTCAAATAAAGTCCAGAATAGATAGTGATATCATCAATAAAATTACAGAATGGTTCGCATGATGAATAACAGATACACATTATTCAATTATCTCCAAGATCTACCACCGAGCATTAGCAATAGATCAGCATATTTGTCACAATTCCTCCAGGTCAACAAACTGCTCAAGGTTGACTTCATTGTTATAGAATGATGTACATAGAAATGCTCACTAGGGAACAAAGCCAAAGATGTCACACCATAGGGATGCCAATGAATGAAAAATCATTTTAATGAATATGTTACCGGAACAAAAAGAAACAAACTCTGATGCTGAAAAATCTTTAACCTATATGATACTCAATGACAGGTTATCTAAAATAAGATGAGGAACCTTTGGGTTGGTGCAGAAAAAAAACACTTATCTGGGTAAAAATATGAGTGTGCTTACACTGAACTATTATTTTAAATGAGAAGTGACGCCTATGAAAAATGCATGTTTTAATTTGAATGAAGATTGACAAGTGTATGAGAGCAGGGTCCAAAGGTGACTCGAGAAAAATGCCATCATATTTGCGATTTTATATGGAAACAAATTAGGGCCGGCTGTATGTTCTGCGTTAAGATCGGAATTTGAAGTGGAGATAGTAAATACAAGTCATGGTGCTATGTAAGTATATTGTGGCAAGGACGCAAAGTAATATCGTATTTCATAGTCCATACCTCAAACATGGAAATGTTCGACATTCCTCACAGATCTTCTATCCCCCTCTAATGATACACTCAAGGCTTGTCCCAATGTCATGTTCATTTAGCAAACCTGTCATCAAAGATGCTTTTCAATTACGAAAATAAGTTGTTTTCACAAGTCTCCCAAACAGTGCTAGAAAAGTCAAAACAAACAGACTCTAAGTTCAAGCAACTTCAACTTACAAAACTAAAACTAAAAACTATTCAAAAAAACAAAAATTGAAGATCCAGGATAATGAAAATTCACTTCCACCGTATCTTATCATTCAAACACTTCACCAACCAGATTTCTATGTTCTAATCAAATCAAAAATCCATGACACCATAAATCAAACTTCCAAAAAGTAAAAAATAGAATAAAAATCACAGCAATTAAAATCAAACCATGACTCCATAACTATTAACTTAATCAATAATAACAATAAAACCAAATCTCAAATATATAAATAGTGATTTAGAATCTACTTAGCTTAATTAACTTCAATATAACTATATAATCATAAAACTAATCTTAAAAAGAAGAGTACGAAGAATCCAAGTTGAAGACTGTGTTCTTCTCGAGTCAAACTTTTCTTCATATTCATAAACTAAGAACAAAAAAGTGAATATACCAAAACGCGAAATCAGCGAGAAGTGATTATTGAGAGCTTTTTTTCACTTCAAGCGTTGCTTGTTTGGGTTGGGAATTGCGATTCCTTTTCTTTCCAGACCCTTCTTTCCTATCCCACTTCAACTTGCACGAAGAAATTTTTGTTTTTTTTATTTTTTTTAAATTGATTTTTTAATTTAGGTATAAAAGATATCACGGAAAAACCGACACGTGGCATGAAATTGGTTGGAAATATAGTTCGTGGTTAGGAGGTGGGTGTTTAAGATCCGATCCGTTACTGTGTTTTTATTGGTCCACGTGGATTTTGAATTACACGTGTTTGGTGGGTTTTCGTTGTACCCTAGTCACGTGCGTTCGTGTAATTGTATTTTATGATTTTATAATTGCCACTTGTGTTGCCTTTATTTTCGAATCTCCTACTTTTTTTCTCGTCCTTGGAAAATGGTTTTCATGTGAGCATTACTAGTAATTTTTAAATTATTAAAATGGTATCATGAAATATAATAATTTTTTGTCTTTTTTTATGAAAATTTCTTTATTAGCCACCTCACTAAGGGGTCACCCCAAGCGAAAATCCGAAAATACTCCTGCTTCGGAAATGAATTTCCGAAGCGCTTTTTTTTTTAAAAAAATTTCCATAATTCGGAAGTGCATCTCCGAAAACACCTCATGGGGGGTGTCTTCGGAGATGAACTTCCGAAAACACCTCATGGGGGTGAATTCGGATGTTCATTTCCGAATTATGCAGAAACTGTGTTTTTTTTTTATGTTTTTTCTTAAACAGTCTCGCATTTTAGTTAAACGCAAACGGCAAATAAAATAAGCGACATATAAACAGAAAATACTAATATGATAAATAAAATCCAAAAACACTGTGCGAAAGATACAATCCGAAATCAAAACAAAACACGTCAAACAAAACAAAAACACGTTATTCTGCCCGACGAGCGTTACAAAATACACATCAAATAAAACAAAAACACATTATTCTGCCCGACGAGCGAACTCCTCCGAATGAAGATACTGATATCAATCCTCATCCCACTCAGTCTCAGAACCATCAGCATCAACCACGACTCTCACGCCAGATAGTTGAGCTTGAGCATCCGGGCCCCGGGCCCCCTGGGAACGAGAAGTAGAGCCGGTCGAAACCTTCTTCTTCTCCTTCACCTCCTTCACTCCGCGAGAGCACGAAGTAGAGCCGGTCGAAACCTTCTTCTTCTCCTTCACCTCCTTTTTTCCCTTAGCGCCACCCATTCCTGCGTAAAAATGAAGAAAGAAAGGTCCATGAGATCTCCTTTTATAAAAGAAGAAAGGGGACAAAAACGCTTGGGAAACGGACAAGTCATTAAAGAAGAAAGGAGGTGAAGCAGAACGCATGCACACAAACTTCAAAGAAACAGGCACAATAAACAAAGGCGTTAAAAATAAAGTACTTGCAAATTAAAACGGACACTCCCTACCCTGTGTAGCTGACGCAGTCTGGGTCTCCCTACCCTGTCTGATGCGTGCTGGTTGGTTGCCTGACATGTTCCTGTAAACAATTGAAATCGATTAATATGCGAGACAAAATAAAAAACTAAAAAATTTGAACTTCTGATACAATTCGGAAGTTCATTTCCGAAAACTGGGATGGAGGTGTTTTCGGAAATGAACTTCCGAAACATCCCTGCGATGGGGTTTTCTGAAACTTCCATGGCAGACCCCAAAATCAAACATAAAACCAATTCAAAAAGCTTCTAAACAACCTAAATACTACTAACAACCAGTCCATATATCATTTATGCAATTGAAACCCTAAATAACATGCATTTGAATAATGAATCTAACAAATTTAAAACTTACAAATTGAGTGATTTGTGGGCTTTTGAATGTTGTATAGCAATGTGATTGGAGCCTTGATGCAACCTTGGAAGTGTGTTTGCACAAATTTTCGCCTTTGCTTGTTTTTTATTTGAGTTAGGGTAAATGAATGGGGAGGGGGAGTGTTTTAATAAATCTGCAGAACGCGCAGTATTTCGGAAGTGAACTTCTGAATGCTGTTTTCGGAAATGAACTTCCGAAATAAGACAATTTTTTCAAAAAAAAAAAGCGTTTTCGGAGATGCATCTCCGAAAACACCTTTTTCTTGCATTTCGGAAATGCATTTCCGAAGTCAGGGGTAGTATGGGGTTTTCACCAGAGGTGGACTAGAAGGTAGGGAGGTTGGCAAAGAAATTCTCTTTTTTATAATTTTATTTGTTTGGTTTTAATCTTTCTAAATATGCTATTTTTGTTTTGTTTTTTTTAGGTTTTTGTAAAAGTAGTCCTTAAAATATATTTACTGTTAGATTTTATTAGTTTTTCAAAATTTAAAATTACATCCATATTACTACCTAAATAACTTATTTATAAGAAATAAAAAAATCATAGACCAAAAACAAAAATATCATAATATATTTATAAGGATCAAAAAATAAACAAATAAAATCACATAGACTAAAATTAAAAAATAATATATTTGTAAGAATCAATTACATATTTAAATTTAATTATTTCATTTCATCAATTACTCTCTAAAATAAATAAATAAATAAAATATTAATATAAAGAATAATAAATATAGCATTCAACTGTAAAAACGAGACATTTCCGACTAGATTAATCTAGACAGTTGCACAAAGAGGAGATCCGATTTCAATAAATAGATAGTACAATACGCAAATGGGAGATTGCGAAAGGTAAAGAGGTATTATACGCTTTAAATGATTAAACAAAAAGCTTTAATGCAATAAATAAAAGGCCTAATTGAACTTTTTGCCTCTATTTTTTGGGTACATTGTGCACAGAATATCAAAACAGGTAATATGAGAAATTGTTTTTACAATAACAGCGAATTACACACTACACATTCTCTGCGTGAGAAAATCACAAGGAACAGGGATAATAAAATCCAACAACATGAGATCATACAAAACAACAAAATAGTACATACATAATTCAAATGAAAGCAAAATTGTCTGCTTATTGTCTCTCTCTTTTCAAAACTTTGCTGAGCAGATAGATGGATAAGCAATTCTAAACAGATTTCGATCATCGGTATGGTTATTGGCATCCCAACTTACAGTTAAACAACCATACAATGCATATAAGTGGCAGACTCCAGAATGATAAATGCTAAGGGCCAATGTACATCATTTCTTCAAAAGCTTCTGGGAGAAAATCTTCTTCGAATACGGGCTATTTCGACAAATTGTTTTGTAGGACTCAATTGTTTCAACCAGAGAATTATGCACATGGCCCTAGTGTAGAAGTAAACATAAAAACATATCAGAAACTAAAAGGAAACAAAAATACCAAGCAAATAAGATTGAAATTTAGCTTCTCTAAAGTCAAATCTAAATAAGAGAAACCATAAGGTTCATTGATCAAGCCCCAAAATGCTATATGAAGCAGAAAATGAAGTGTGTAAACAAACCTCAGAACACCGAAGAGCCTTCTGAATAACATAATTTGCTTGTGGATCTTGAAGCAATTGGTCAAAGTGAGGATCAGAAAGCAGTTCATGAATGATTTTTGCCCGATGCTCGTCATCGAATACTTCAAGACATTTTTCAACCACATGACTACTGTACCTCTGCATTGACATGTGCGCGTAACTACCTTCAAATTGCTGAGTCAAAGTTGTGGCAGCAGATGGAATATTTAAGTCCAAGGTGCATTGAACAACATAATTTCTGCATATGAAAACAAGAATTAAGAGATCAAAGTGTTGGAAAATGAAAAGGGAAAAAGACTTCATCCAATAGTTTGAAAGTATGACATGAATTCGAAATATGAGGAAAATAATTTGATGTGATCAACGAGATATCGCTACCATTTGACAATTATTGTAACAATTCACTTCAGAAAATAGAGTAAGATATCTCTACCATTTGACAATTATTGTAACAAATTAGAGACATATCAGTAGTTGATTTTTTGGGTCAATGAATGAAATATTCAATACTCCTACTTTTTTCTCTAAACTGAGAGCTTACTTTAGAGACCCCTTAAAGTTGGGATTCTTTGTTCTGGAAAAAATTGATAGCAGACAAAAAGTGGACAATCTTAAAAGCAAAAATCATGTATCTAATTTATATTTTTAAGAAATGTGCTTTTGATAGTTACCCGTATTTATCTTGAGCTAACAAAAGAGCATTAGCAAATATTTCTGCAGCAAGTACTTCTCTATGTTCCCCGCTTGAATAACGAATGCATTTTTGTAGAACACAACATCCGTGTTGATGAGTAGCAATGTCGACGCAATACTTGACAGCAGCGACGTAGATGAACTGCTCAGTACAAAATAACAGAGAAATGTAACTTTTCTACGACAAAATAAAATACCAATCATTGCACAAATATATTCTTCGTGATTCCACTAACTCCAATCCTAAGTTGTAAAGAAACTACGTTTGAGACAAACATATATGCCTAAATGATTTGAAAAAACAAGTCATACCTTGTTATCTTCATTGCTAAGGCATTCCAAACAATGCTGAACTACATGATTTCCGTGAAGGTCTTTTATAAGAGTCAGGGATCCTGGTTCAAGAGCCGACACGACTAATGAAATTTGTTGCTCGGTTTTAAGAGTCTCAATCAGCTTCTGAACAACACGGGTGCTGAGAGAAAGGGGAGAAAAATGAGGTCAAATTCCACGTTAGATAATCAATAAATATTTCAGTATTTGACGCTTGTAAAGTAAATAAATAGTAAAGTAAAAAAAGTTAATATTTCAACACACTCATGAGTCATGATTAGCTATGCAATTAATGTAATATTCATGATCGATGTATTCATCAATAGTTGATATTAATCACTTTACATAGTCTAAAGTGAGTTGCTATCTTAGTCACTTTAGAGGAGCCAAGTTAATTATTTCAATACTGGTAAGAATTGCATGATTACCCGTGAGCATTTAACGAGATTTCGACAAGCTTCCCCGGCTCCTGAATCACCATTATTATGATCTTCATCCTTTGCTCTTCACTACAGACATCTAATAACTTCTGTATAAGATAATTTCCAAAAGGACTCGTCATAAGTTCGACCATATGACCAATGATCTCGTCAAATATGATTTGAACATCTTTCATTCTCCCCTCTTCAAACATTCTTTGCAGGTACCTGCAGCCATTTTGATCCTGGGTCATTAAATAAATGCTCCCTCGAGCTTCCGACAGGGAATTATAATTAGGTGGCAAAGCAAATGGAGCTTCCGATAGAGAATTATAATTAGGAGGCAAAGCGAATGGAGCTTCCGACCGGGAATTATAATTATGTGGCAAAGTGAATGGAGCTGCCGATAGAGAATTATAATTAGGTGGCAAAGTGAATGGAGCTTCCGACCGGGATTTATAGTTAGGTGGCAAAGCAAATGGAGCTTCCGACGTGGAATTATAATTAGGTGGCAAAGTAAATGGAGCTTCCGACCGGGAATTATGATTAAGTGGCAAAGTGAATGGAGAACCAATCCTAGAACTCCTAGGAGTTTCCCAAGTTCGCATAACCGGCTGCTGAATGTCTACTTCTGACTTAAATAGATGCTTAGAAAAGCCAGATTCACGTGCGGCATTCTGACACCATCGATCCGAACTCCCAGCAGCACCAACATAACTTAATCTGTCATCACCCTGTAAGATAAAGCTCCCCTCCCTTCTAACAGCATCTATATCTATATTTCCTTGTGAGATTCTTGTGGCATTTGAAGGTGGTACAACTCTAGCACTAGACCTAAAATTAGTACCAAGGGAATAAAAAGGCAATCTGGACGTTTCAGGTTCTGGCAAGAAATTCATTCCATAGTTTTGTGGATGAGGTGGAGCATGAACAACTGAATTTCTTCTAGTAAAGTGTGGTGCACCAGTCTCATGTCTGAGAGTTCCTCTATAATGCTGGCTTCTGTGGTAAGAGGAACCCGTTGAACTTGAAGCACCAAAATCATTCAATTGAGAGTACATAGTGTCACGCTCGCATTGCCCTGAATTAGACTGTGATGATCCAAATGAATTAGCTACTCCATGTCCTGAATAAAACTGTGATGATCCAAATGAATTAGCCACTCCATAATCTCGCCCGGAATAAGACTGTGATGATCCAAATGAATTAGCTACTCCATTCCCCGAATAAGACTGTGATGATCCTAATGAACTAGCTACTCCATAATCTCGCCCGGAATAAGACTGAGATGATCCAAATGAATTAGCTACTCCATAATCTCGCCCGGAATAAGATTGTGACGATCCAAATGAATTAGCTCCTCCGTCGTCTCGAGCAAATGCTGAATTCATTTCAGCTCGACGACGACTGACAGAGTTATTCAAGAAAGGGGACTGAAACCTCACAGAATCATCAGAATCCACTGAGTTACCAAAGCCATTCAATCGAGAGTATACAGTACCACGCTCGCGTCGCTCTGAACAATACTGTGATGATCCAAATGAATTATTCCCTCCATAATCTCGTCTTAATCCAGAACGCAATTCAGCTATACGATGACCGATAGCGTTATTCAAGCGAGGGGATTGAAACCTCACAGAATCAGAATCCATAAAACCATTCCTAGAACTATTATAACCTACACTAGGGTTATCATCTTGTTGATTACTAGTGTACATTCTACTGAAATTGCTACATAAATCAACAAACCTATCAGTATCGTTTCTGAAATCAGGAATCCTGGTTCCGGCTCCAGTTCCGATTGATTTAGGATGATCCTCCATTAACGGTGGTGTTGGTGTTCCATAATCAGAAAAAAAGCTAGAAGAAGAACCGTTTTCAGATTGCATTGAAAAACCACTGACAGTTACAGGTGATTTCAATGCCTCTTCATACTTTTCTTGATTCTGTTTCATTACAAATGATGATACAAGATCGTGATCGTAATCGTAACCATTACGATCACGATTACGATCACGATCAAGATTAACAAAATCATCAGCATCATCTGTATCAGATGATGATGATGTTACCCGAGGGATCTCATTGAGCAACAATTCAAGCTCTCTTCCATCGTCCTTCACGTTGTTGTTCTCTATCATCGTTTTTCAACAATGGTTTCTTTCTTTCTTTCTTCTATCACTCACACTGAAACAACTGAAAAGTGAAAAATCAAAAAATAAATAAAAAAAGAAACTCTGATCCTATGGTTAGGGTTTGAGAGAGAAAATTGGAATTGCATTTAATCTATGATCGAAAATTGGATTTTGATTTTTTAAAGAGTTGGTGAAGCATGCAAAGGTGGAAGATTTATACTGGAAAATCGGAGGTGTATGGTACACACCATAACGGATTGAGTAGAGAATAAAAACTAACTAACACTACGCTGCGTGTGTACTAAGTCTTCCCCGCAACAAACTCGAACTTTTTTATTTTTTAAATATTAATTTTATCCACGTCATTATTGTTTTGTTTTAATTAATATAATAATTTGGTTTTAATTAGTCAATATTAAACAAAATTAATAAGGTGTGCACGAGTGACGGTTATTTACTTGAGCACTTTACGGTATCACGTGAGAGATTGTTATATATATATTTGTATACGTGTAATTGTAATTTTATTTTTTATTAAAGTAATTGTAATTGTTAAATGTATTTTTAATTCTTTGTCAAATTAAAGAAATTTTAAGTTCAGTACTCTCTTATGAAAAAGATTATTCACTTTTCTTTATTTCTATTTTAGGAAAATTATTTTCTGGATTACTTTACCAAATAGAAGAAAGAAAATTATACCCAATAAAAAATTAATTATTTTTCAGGATTAGAAAATATTTATTTTCTATAATATTTTTTAAAATATGAATTAAAACTAGTTACATTTAAACTTTGGATAATTTTAATAAAAATTAATGAAATTAAACTTTAGTGCTTGTAATGTTATAAGTATTAAAAATAGAGTTAAAAGGTAGCACTGACCGTGTAAAATAATTTTACAGTGTTATCCAATAGAAAGTTATCAATTAGCCATGTCATTAAATTATTTTTTAAATAAAATAATGGTTTAATTGAATACATGGTGGTAATTGGTTGACAGTTTAAAAATATTTTACACTGTCAGTGCATCACCCATTTTTTCTTAAAAATATACTATTTACTTTTTAATATTATAAGAGAAACAATAATAAATATGTCTTGAGATTGTTTTATTCTTTCTTTTAAAATTCCTTCAATATTTTTCATATTAATTATTTATCTATTAATAAATTCTTAATTATATTACATTTTTAATAACATATAATAAATATTGAGAAAAGAGAGTATACATTGACAGTGTAAAATATTTTTCCTGTCAATCACTCAGGAACATGTATCCAACCAAATCACACCTTTAATTTTAAAAAACTAATATGATATGACAAATTGTTATAATTCTATGAATGATGGTGTAAAACAAATTTACGCTAATGGTGCATTACCTTTAATCTCATAAATATTATAAGTGATTAATTACTATGCAAGTTGATACTAAGTGCATACCAATTAAATTTATATTATAATAAAAATATAAATTAATTGTCTCTCTAAAAGGTTGTACCAAAAAAGTTATTTCTTTTAAAATATAATATTACAAAATAATATAAAATTTTAATGGTTAATAACTCTCTTCTTTTGAAAAAAATAATAACTTTCTTAACTATGATGATTTGATGAAATACGGAATTGAGTATTAAGACAGAGGTATTTTATAAGGAGTTTATGTTGTGTTGATATCTACAAGATAGAAAGAAGTACTCTCCAAGTTGTATGGTTTTTTTGAGGTAACTTCCATCCAAACATTAATTTTTAATAAACAAATAGTAATCTATCATGTCTATAATGTTCTCATTTTAAAGATTGTATTTTTTTTCTCTCTCATGTAATCAATTTTTTTAATAGTTTCGATATGAAGATTTTTTTTAAATATCATAAATATATTATAAATTATAAATATATTAAAAGAAAAAGTTTAGATCCTAAGCGGCTAATAAGAATTGGATTTTAAAAAAGAAAAATATTTTTTCAACTATACGCATATGACATCTTTGAAAATTTAAATTGTCCTTCAAGTATTCGGAGATGAATTGTCTTTTAAGTGTCCGAAGATTCATCTTTAAACGAACCCAAAATCACGCTAGCTTTCACGTTTTCTAAAATTAACTCTAATTTTTAAAAAATATGGTTTGGAAATGCATCTCTTTATACTGTTTGGGCATATCCGGAGATACGGCTCTGAAATACCCCTGCATTAAATCATGGGGTTTTGTTATGTAGGCAACTGACAAAAATAACAACTCATTGATACTTCTGGAGAAGCATCTCCAGAAATGTCTAGCGGAAAGTTGATAAAACACCATCTTTCATGAACTTCTTTTCATGCTAAAAAGGAAACTTCTTTGCAAAACACTAGAAATTTTTTTTCTCTTTCTCAATCAACTTTTCAACACCAAAATATTATTCTTGTATTTCATCACTTCAAAGAGAGCAAAACAAGATGAAATTACCAGTGAAGATCATTCATTTCATCCATCATTTCTTGCATTAATCTAAGTTTGAAGATGAAAAATGAACGTCGAGTCCGGAGATGCATCTCGGGACAAAGTTTGGTGTGGTACGGATGTGCATCTCCGGAGTGTCCTGATAGTATGAATTTTAACATTGTTTTTCTATTATTGGTGGTAATATATATGGTGCACCCGAATATGTTTCCCAAAGCTATTGTGATAGTGGATATTAAATCGGCCGAAGTGAAGAATGATGTTTTAAATTGGACAAACTGAAAGATGATGGTCAACAGGATGAAGCAAATGATGATGGTAAATTGGGTGCTCGATCGGTTGTTGTAGAGGTAGATGTTCGTGCATAATTTAGAAATAAAGAAGAGTTTTTTGTTCATAAACATATGATATAATATGTTCGCATGGAAGCCGAAATTTTGGGGTTTGGTGTTGTAATTGGAAGGTCTGACAAAGGTTCGGATAGAAGACAGGCATTTGAAACAATGGTATGCGAAAGAAGTGGCACGTACCAATCAAAGATTAAGAAGTTGAAACGAAATGACACGGGATTGAGGAAATATGAGTGTCCGTTTAAATTGTGCGGATACCGTATGCCGGATGCGACATGGAAATTTAATGTGATTTCCGGTATACATAATCATGGATTGGATGACAAGCTAGTCACACATCCCATTGTATGTTGAAATTATGACACTTACAAAACAGATGTCAAGACAGATGTCCTAACAACACACAATATCAAGACAGATGTAATAACATCTGCTGAGTGACAACATAATTATCAAAACTGAAAAACTAAATGCAGAATGAAAAATAACACTGTGAATTGTTAACCCAATTCAGTGCAACAACACCTAATATGGGGACTACCTAGCAGGAAGGAAATCCACTATTAGCAGTACTAGTTCAAAGCCTAAACAGTCACAGTTTACAACTTATCTCCTAATCACTATCCAGTGCAACTTTTACCTAGAAATTAACATTTAGATATGAGAAATCGAAATTCCACTTCCAATCACCGCAGTGATAAAAACAATCACACACCTCGTGACTAGAGGAACCAAATAGAAAGATTACACTTTCAAATAAACAATACTTAGTCAAGGACCTTAACTAAGAACAACACTTGATCTTGCTTAAAAGCTTTGATCAAAAACAATACTCAACTATTTTGCTTAAAAGCTTCAAGAGTGAGAACACACGTCCACCTCAATGTATCAAAAGATGCATGAGTGACACAAAGAATAGAACACACGAAATACTTAAACTCTCATCAAAACCTAAACCCTTATTGCACCCACGGTTTCCCTTATGTGAATACTTGCAAAACTAGGTTTAGCAAGTCTCTATTTATACACTCTTGCAGAATGGGCTTGGACTTCTGAATAGAATCCAACCTTCTCCTTTCTAAATAGCTGCAGGATCTTCACACAAAATAGGAACAAATCAAATTAAATCTTAGCTTTCTAAAAAAAGTTCCAAAGATTATTTTTCTAAAAACCAAAACAAATATGCAGTTATCCTAAACATTCCTTGATTGACTGCGCTTGTAATGAGTATCTGAATATTCAAGATTCTCACATTATTCAATCAAATTTTCAAGGGTTAAAAATCCAGTTTGAACCGTCAAGATGTTCTAGTGTAGGATATCACAACATCTGTCAAAACACATAACAGTTGAACCTATTATGACATTTGATCAAGATGTTTCAACATCTTGCTCAACATTAATTAAGAACCACGTTTTAGCAAAATTATACAAATCACAAAAACCATGGAACTAACATATGTCACTGATAACACGATTTTATATCGTATATTTAGTTTAAAATCCATAAGTATTATTAGCATTTTCTTTTAATTATATTGTTTTATTATGATATTATGCGGGTATTTGCGATGTTTCAGGTTTTGAGTTCATATTGAGACTATTAGTGAAAAGAAGAAGAAATGGAGCAAAAATCATCATTATTTATTCTTAAAAGATGAAAGAGAGGTGTTGAAGTGAATAAAGGGGTGCAAAGAAGACCCAATCATGCAAAGAAGACTCAATTATGCAAAGATGCAAGCCCGGCCCACGAAGGAGCTAGACACGATCACTTGCACGTGGCCCACATTGAAGAAGACCAAGTAAAGAGTGGAGACGTCCGTCTCCCACTCTACTTTCCACGTCCATGCCACGTCATGAAGAGGAGACGTCCGTCTCCAACCGTTCCTAAAATTCCTCCACTTGAGACGCACGTCTCAAGTCTGCTGCCTTGGTCTCCTCAAAAAGTGGAGACGTGCGTCTCCGAGTCCCAAGTCAAAAGTGCCTATTTTCAAGGAACGTATCTGCAGAACCTCACTGTTGCACCCCAATTTTTGACCTCTGAGATCCCATCATTTTCTAAGTGTTATGATCATTATTGTTATACCCTAAAATTTGCCCGCGTCTTTTTTTTCAAAGAGAAGTCAAAAGACTTCTGTCTAAAAATTTGGAGTTTTATACAATCTTGGATTTTTATTTCATAAATATCCTGATTTTATGAATACTCAATTTTTAGAATTTTTTATACAGTATTTTGGTTCGTTGTTAAATTTATTCTTACATAAACGCCAAATACTGTTTATCACTTCATACACTGTTTATTTGAGATTTATTTTCAAATAAATAATGCTGACGTAGTTGGTACAGAATTAAAATTTGCAGGCGCGGAGTCCGGGTTTCAGATTATACTGGTAACAATTAAATTATTATTGGTTTTATTTCCCACTAATTTTTATTTTTATACTATATTATTTTTTCAAAATCTCTTTCTTTCTTTTCAAATATCTTCCTTTCTTTTTCTTTCAAATCAAATCCTAGCTTTATTCTATACCCCTTTTCTTTTCAAAACTTACCATACTTTTTTTTCAAATCCTACTACTATTCAAACGGTACCATTCCATTCTCAACGTCTCTATCTCTCTCTTTTCACTCTATAAATACTCCTCATTTTTTCCATAAATTCTCACATCAAATTTCACTCATCTCCCAAATTTCTCAAACTTCTATCTCATAATTATTTTCTCTTCTTCCCCGGCAAAAATGGCGAAGTGGATGGATACGTGTTTTCTTATGGTCATCACTGTTTTGGTGGTGATCATGTCTTTTTTCTGTCTGCACAGTCCTGAAAAATGCGGACATGCATTGCTTACACTCCCGATCATCTATATGTTGCTATTTATAGCATGGGTTTTTAATCGTCATTTTTAAAGTTTGTCGTATCTTTTGTTCTCAGATAATGTACCGTTTATTTGTCATACTGTTCATTATATTATGTAATATTTGTACTGTTAGTATTAAATGTTGTACTATCTGTTGTATGGTAGTTTAATTATCAAGATAATATTATGTGTGTTAAATATTTATTTTTCTGTGCATTAAATATTGTTTCAAGGTTATTATCGGTAATTTCGTTTGCGTACAGTATATTTTATTTATTTATTATGTTTGTGTTTTTCTAACAGCTCAGGTAAATAAATTTTTCACCATTAACACAACAAAAAAACAAAAAGAAAAAATTAACTTTAACTGTTAAGTTTTCACTTTAACTGTTACGTTAATACCCGGACAGCTAGTTACCAGTCAAACCCGCTATCAGCGCAATTCTCCGTGTTTGTACCATCACTCAAATCAATTTTTCGCACTTCAAATTTCCAAGATTTTGTTCTAGAAGTCTTCTGATAATCACGTGATCAACAGAGACTCAACACTGCACAAAAATCAGGTACGCCTAACTGTCTCTTACACAAACAGTCCCTAACTAGGGTTTTTGTTTTTTTTTAAGGAGAACGAGTTTTTGAGACCTCAAATGGATTTCATGGATCTCCATATGTCTCAAAGTACCACCAGACAAATTTTCAAACTTCGATTCGCTCGGACGCACAGTCAACAGCTCAAATAGTCAACAGACGACCAGTTTGACCAAAAAGTCAACAGACAGTCAAAAATGCAATTTTTTGTCAACATCCATATTTTGTCAAAAGATTCATCATGTGATCAATGGTTGATCATAATTCATCAAGAAAAGTTCAGAAATCGACAAAACTCAAAATTGCAAAATTAGAGTTTTTTACCTAAAAGTCAACTGAACTTTGACCGACCATAACGCTCTCATAATTTATCAGAAAAATTCCAACCAAAGCTCATTCTCAAGGAAATTCAATTCTCTACAACTTTGATGTTGGGACCAAGGTCAAGAAATGCTTCCGCCTAAGAGATATAAGCCAAAACATTACAGGTCATTTTCAAAGTCAACAAAAAGCAGTTTTTTGTCAAAGCCCATATCATCAAGTTAAATTCTCCAAATGCAAAAACACTTCCAAAGTGGCTTGTAGAGGACATCTTGGGCATTCCAAAAAGTACAAGAACACTTTCATAGGATCAAAATTGAGGGAGATATGCCTTGATGAAGTTGGCCTTTTTTTGAAAAATGCATGAAACAAGTAATGACCAGAATTTGATTTTTTTTTCAAAAAGGTCAATTCTTTTGTGATTCAATCTTGATTCCCATATGTCTAAAGGGCATCCACGACCTATCCATGATTCATGACATTTTTATTTCATTTTAATTAAATTTTATTCATTTAAAGTTTAATTAAAGTGAGATAATTCAAAGATATTATCAAAGATGCTTATGGTTGCCAATCAAGACCAATTCAAGATGCTTAAAGATATTATTGCAAGATTGAAGAGAATAACACTTGAGTGTTTTAACCATGGTTAAAGAAATGCACTCATTGAAAGAATATTCCATTCTTTTTCCACAAAATTAATCATGACAATTCCAACTTGCAAGGCTTCCATATCAAATCATTTGCCTATAAATAGAACTTCATTTTCTTCATTCAAGAAGAGGAAAAAAAAGGGGGAGGAACACAAAGAACAACAACAATCACCACAAAGTCATAGTTTAAGTTTATATTTTTTGCAAAAGTTTCAAGAAACTTGTAAAAATCAAGGCTCATTCAAATAGTCACTTTCAATCAATTTCAATCACTCTATTCCACTCTTGGGACATTATAGAGTAAGTACAATGTATTTTTTAATATGTAGTAGTGTTAGGAGTTCATGAATTAAAAACTCCATATTTATGCATATTTTCAATTTCTCAAAAAAAATGTTTTAATTTTAGTTTTAAGTTGATAAAATGTTTATTTAATTTTTAACATAAAAATATTTTATTTCTTTTCATAATTAATTTATTTTGCTTAATTAATTAGTAATTATGTAAATATTGCTTTTTTTTAAATTATTTTCAACCAATCAAAAAACTCCAAAAATATTTTCCTTTTAGATTTAGGTTTATATTTTTTATAATCTAATTTTTGACATATAAAATAATATTTTTCTTGTTAAGTTTAATTATTTGTATAATTATTTGTTTAATTAGCTTGTTAATTAACTTAAAATCAATTCCAAAAAAATCACAAAAAAAAATGAATTAGGTTTAATTTGTTTTAGATTTAAGATTTTGTCATTTTATTTTCTCTTAACCTAATTATACTTTCAAAATATCTCTCTTATTATTGCGTAAATTTTTCACAATTTCAGGTTTATTTTTGTATATTATTTGATATTATTTCTTATCTTTTTCTTTGTTCCGAATTGGAATAAAAGATCAAATATGGCAGAGATTGTATGCAGTTGATTTAAGACTTTTGGAAATTTATCGTGTAGTCGCTATGATTCTATCAAGCTTCTGATAAATTTTCATTAACTTTAAGTCCGAGATCATCATTCACTCACCATCGATCTTCACTAACATCGTGGATATACTTGACTAGCTTCAAGATGATTCGCGTGCTAACATACTAACAATTAACTTTAAATTCCGCATTTTATTATATTGTTCTTTATATTTCTTGCTTTATACTTTATTTTATCATTCGTATTATTTATGTTTATGTTATTTTCTTTTTGTCCAATTGGACGTATTATTTATGTTTCTGTTATTTTCTCTTTGTCCATTTGGACATATTATTTATGTTTCTGTCATTTTTTCTTTGTCCATTTGGACATATTATTTATGTTTCTGTCATTTTTTCTTTGTCCATTTGGACATATTATTTATATTTCTCCTATTTTTTCTTTGTCCATTTGGACATATTATCTATATTTCTGCTATTTTTTCTTTGTCCATTTGGACATATTATTTATATTTCTGCTATTTTTTCTTTGTCCATTTGGACATATTATTTATATTTCTGCTATTTTTTCTTTGTCCATTTGGACATATTATTTATATTTCTGCTATTTTTTCTTTGTCCATTTGGACATATTATTTATATTTCTGCTATTTTTTTCTGTCCATTTGGACATATTATTTATATTTCTGCTATTTCTACTTTGTCCATTTGGACATATTGTTTATATTTCTGTTATTTTTCTTTGTCCATTTGGACATATTATTTATGTTTCCGCTATTTTTCTTTGTCCATTTGGACATATTATTTATGTTTCCGCTATTTTTTCTTTGTCCATTTGGACATATTATTTATGCTTCCGCTATTTTCTCTTTGTCCATTTGGACATATTATTTATGCTTCCGCTATTTTTTCTTTGTCCATTTGGACGCATTGTTTATGTTTCCGTCATCTTCCTTTTGTCCACTTGGACCATATTTTTACCTTTAAGCTAAAACATTAATAATCAAGATAAAACTTTAAAAAAAAAGCACTTTGCACACTTGCACCTCTATGGTTTTCCCTCTTATTACTTTTTTTTAATCATACCATCATTTAAGAAAAGTATTAAATGCATAGGAAGGATCTTATAAATTGAGAGTAAGTAACTCCTAATTGCTTGCTCAAACATCTTTCATTTTCAAACAACGTATTTTCAAAACTTCTCATCTATTTTCAAAACTTTCATCTGGTATTTGAAGGGCATTATTCTCGGTGAAACTCTTCAGAGACCTATGTGACCTATTGTCCATCTTCACTTCTTCTATTTTCAAATCAACAAAGCATTTAAAAAAGTGAGCTAAGCAATTAAGAGCCCATGGATAACCATGGATACAAAGGGTGCTTAAAACCTTCCCTTTGTATAACCAACCCCCCGAACCCAAAATCTGTCAAAAGGTCTTTTTTCTGTTCTTTTATCCCTTTCCTAAATATTGGACAAAATAAAAGTCGGTGGCGACTCTTGCAAAAATAAAAAAAATCAAAAAAAAAAAAGAAAGAGCAAGGAGTCAGTTCGCCTCAAAAAACCGAGTTTACAGAACTGGCGACTCTACTGGGGACTTGAAAAATCTTTTTAAAAAGAGGGGTTACCTTAGAGTTTTAGATCACTTTAATATTTGCTTATACTTGGTTATTTTGTACATACTTGTTATTTCATGCTATTCTTGATATATGTGTGGTTCCGTCACTTGAGATACATTATGGACAAATCCTAACCCGGATTAAGCACACATAAGAATTAGGTGGAGGGTATAGTCATGTATGGCATACAAGGAGTTCAGTCCTTAAAAAGCTGGCATGAGAATCCTTCCGCTCAGTGGAGGTTCCTTGTTGGTAGTATATGTTTAGCAAGTTCAGTTGCGAAGACATTATTGCTTTCATTGAACTGTAGAAGCTGAGTTGGCCGTAGAACCCCAACCCATCCTGGCCTTATTAGGTTGTGGCGCAGAAACTATTCAGGTGGAAACTTGGATTAGTTGTCATGCGGAGAGCCACACTCAGACGAGTTTTTCTTGAGAATATTGCTAGCTCACAAGTTCAGTTGTGCAAGCCGGTAATATCCGAAAGAAGAATGTGGACTCTGACGTATCAGTAGAACATGTTATGCAGGTGATTACCCCTAGTACTATCCCATGTTTGGTTCTTAGACCTCATGCTCGTGACGTTGAACTTTTGAACCTATCTTATGTGCACCATGTTTGTGTTACCATGTCTGTATATGTGGCATTCATACATCATGCATACATACATTCATGCATTCATAAAAATCTTTTCCTTTGATTTCCAATGAACTTAGAGGTCTTTTTTTGTAAACATCGTAAGTTTCATCAAACTCAATGGATCTTGGGTGTTGATGGGGTGAAAACTCTAATCCACCAAAATGGATGATTAATTTTGATGATAACTTGATATATGCTTTAATCTAATGCTTGAATGTTTGCAAAATAATATCTTAATTCTTTGAAACTCAAAAAAATATAAACAACAATTGCATCATTCGCATACATACATCCAGGTTATCCATGAAACTTATCCTTGTTTGTCTCCATCATAGAAGTTGTCTGTCTACCATCAAGTTGATTCTTCCTCCTCGGAATCCTCTTCCAGAAGGTTTTAGGTATGATCTTCATTGTCCTTTCCATCAAGGGGCAGCAGGCCATGATTTAGAAAGATGTTTCCCTTTGAAGGCCAGAGTTCAAGAGTTGATTAGACCAAAGATGTTATCTTTTAAGAATGTTGGTCCCAATGTTGTCACAAATCCTTTGCCGAATCAGAATGGCTGAAAACGGGTCAAAGACAATTATCTCCCTAAAGCCAGTGTATCAAGACAGGACAGCTCATCCTCGTCACTGATTAGTCACTAGGCCGTGTTTCCCTACTGTTTACATTTCCTCAGTTGTATTGTTTGCTTTTAAACTTTGTTTATTCCTGAATGTTAATTTTAATGAAATGAGCATCGATGTTTGAATTCATTTTCATCTACTATGTCTATGTTTATGCTTCTTTTACAAAAAAAAAAAATTCTATTTTGCTTTCTCTATCAAACTTGTGTTTTATGCAAAGATTGGAGGGAGGATGATGACAACGAAATACCCAGGTTGTTGAACTGTATGCTTTCAAATAAAACTTTGCTGATGATGTACAGGCATTGTTTCAATTCCCAAACACTGGAGAAATAAGGAAGTTAATCCCTCGTCAACCCCTTTGAGCCTAGAAGTTGGTGTTTCTTTCTATACAAAATAACCCACATTTTAACCCGGGGCAGGGTAGTTCCCAGTTAATTTGGTTGTACATTCCATTTTAAGAGAATCATTCAATACACCTTTCAACAAGTGTTTTAATCACAAGCTTTCCTCCGCATACATCAAAGAAATGCTGGAGACGCCAAGAAAAAGTCGATAATGGTTCATTATAATCATTAAGCAAGGTAGTCACTATCTTTCAGGAAAAAAGTATCAAAAAAGAAAATCGACGAAAAGTCTGCTAAGTCAAAATAAAAAATGACTTAGGCAAAAATTAAGGCATCCCGCTGACTGTAAGTTCAAAATAAACAGTTCAGGCAAAAGTTAGGGATATCAAAAGAAGGAAAAAAGAAGACATAAGTCAATAAATTCTTGAACCACAAAATGTTGTGACTATCAAAAGGAAGAAGTGACTGCCATCTCTAAGTTTTTTTGGCTTGTGAACTATCATCATTACAACAGGTAAAATTCCAGAAGTCTCTTGGAACCTGGATGCATATTTTGAATTAACTGAGTTTAGGACTGAAGATCATCACGAAGATGGGGTGGGTTACAAAAATTTTTGAGCCTTATATCTTTTGTTCTTTAAACCGTGAACCTGACCACGTTACAACCTTCAAAAGCCCTAATTGAAGCAAGGTTTATTTTGAAAGCATACTACAACAAGGTTGCGTAAGCTGACTCCCAAGAGATTTACCAATCATTTATGTTGATACCATATCTTTGATTTATCTTTCATGTTGATTGTCTTAACCTTTATGTTTTGACCAGTGATTCCATTTTCTTTACAAAGTGACTTTGATTTCAAAAATATGTTTTGAGCATTGCATTAAAATTACCATTCTTGAATGAACATTTTATTTGCCAGTAAGCACTCATCTTCTAGGAAGTTCAAACAGTCGAGAAACTTGGTCAGTGATCCTTTCAGGGGCACGTTACTTCAAGATCCTATTGTTCATATGTTTAATCAAGATTTGTTGATCAGAATATCCTCTTCAAGATGTATATTGTGGCAAGTCTTCATAACATCCATTTCAAGAGTTGAAGCCATGGTCAGTTCATCCCCAACATAGTTCAACTGAAGCCATGATCAATTAACTTGCAACAATTATTCAATCAGGGGCAGTCTTCTTCAGCAATCCCCAAGCACAGTTTATCAGTCCTTCTCAAAGGATCATTTGTTTAATACAGTTATCAGTGTGACAAGAAGTTTGTTCAAGCATCTTCTTTTCAAACAGAGTTTTCAGAGTTCCCGTGTTGAGGAACCAAAGCTCCAATCTTGCCTCACAAAAGAGTCAATCCCAGTTGTCATAAATAACTACATTGCATTGAGCATTCATCATGCATAGAAAAATTTAACATCATGCATAGAAACAAATTCATGCTCATTTATATTTTTCCAAGTCTTGTTGTTATCTTACCTTGAGATCAAAGTCCAACTCACTTGGCATTAACCTTTAATATTATTCAATCACGCTTTACTCTTGATTGATCTTTATTTATATTCGATTATGTTTTACTCTCGATGCTGTTTGATCGTGCTTTACTCTCGGTTGGTGTCTCAATCATGTTTTACTCTTGATTGTCTTTGATGTTGTTCAATCATGTTTTACTCTTGATGGCCTTTGATATTGTCCAATCATGTTTTACTCTTGATTGTCTTTGATGATGTTCAATCATGTTTTAGTCTTGATTGCCTATGATGTTATCCAATCATGGTTTACTCTTGATTGCTTTTGATACTACTCAATCATGTTTTAGTCTTGATTGCCTATGATGTTATCCAATCATGGTTTACTCTTGATTGTCCGTTGATGATTATTCAATCATGTTTTAGTCTTGATTGCCTATGGTGATGTTCAATCATGTTTTACTCTTGAATGCCTCTGTCAATTTATACTCCTTTCCAAATTCATTCATGTTTTACTCTTGAATTATTTCTGATATGGGTTCCAGAGATTTTTCTTTCTGAACGTCTCTGTTGATTTCCTTGTAGCGGGGAAAATCTGACATCGAAGCCATGGGATTGACTCGAATCAATATTCCATTTTGAAATCGCCACCGCGCTTTATTTTTTCAAAGGAAAAGGGAAAAGAACGTAAAACCCAAAGTTTTGTTTTTTTAAAACAAGAAAGAGAACTCAGGTTCGGGTGTTGATTATATGAGGGGAAGGTTTAAAGCACCCCTCATATCCGTGGTACTCCACGGGAACCTTTTTGAAAATCTGTGTTGTGTGTGTGCTAAAAAACGGTTTGTTTTATTTTCAAAATAAGCTCGGCAAAGCGTTAAGCTTTGGGCCTACATACCTCCTCGGTGCAATGGAGAAGTCAGAGCTAATGTAGTTCCGCTTTTGGGAAAAACGTTTTAAAAACGAATAAACACTTTGGTGTCGTTAGAGAGAAATACTCAGCCATTGATCTTGAGCATGAGAACAAACAAGTTCTTTGCATCGCAAATGAAAGAAGGGCTCCAACTCGGATAAAATCAACGAGTATGCCACTAGCTCTCTCACGCGGAAAAGATCTCGTTATTATCAATCAATTTCAAAATCGTGGGGTATAACCACTCGTTTCGACAGTTAACGGTGTCTAAACTTTTGAAGAAAAGCCACTAAGGGCGAAAGATATTTTTGAGAAAAAAGGTTTTGAAAAGGTTTGCAAACATAAGAATGTTTTGGAAAAAGGGAGAAGATTTTGAAAATTTAAGAATGGGAGGAGATGAAGAGGCTAACCTAGTGCATAAAATAAAAGCTAAGGAAAGAAACGGTCTAACCAAATAAGAAGCCAACACTCGACATTAAGAGCCAAGGTAGTTTTCCCATCCTTTGGATTTATCAATACCAACACATTAACACTTGGGGATCCACATGAACTTATTGTCTTAGCACCACTTTGCATTAAACACATTAAGGTTCTGACGAAGATCGGGCAGAGTAACGGCTGTTTTCGGGTAAAATCCTTATTTCAATGCCTTGGAATTAACCATCAAGGGCTTTCAAGGAAATACCTGCACACAAAAACATACAACAGCACAATGCCAGACAGACAGAACAATCACAGGATAATAATAGAATAGGTCCAGAGGTACTAGGTCCATAAGTCCGAATCTCCAAATTGCTAAGGATAGTAACCGATAGTCCAAAAAGAACCTTATGTATTTTTTAGATTTTGGTTATTTATTAGTGTTTTAGCAAGAAAAATAGAGTATGGTCCAAGTGGACAAAAGAAAAATGACGGAAAGTAAATATGATGAAATGATAAAATAAAGCGATAAAGCGAGAAATATAAAGAGCGGTAATATAAAGAGCGGTATAGTAAAGGTGCGGAAATTAAAGTTAGTTGTTAAATGTTAAAGATAACCATCTTGAAACTTGTCAAGTATGTTATCAAAGTTAGTATGAAGATCTATGGTGAGTGAATGATGTACTCGGATTTAAAGTCAATGGGGCTTATCAGAAGCTTGATAAAATCATAGCGACTACACGATAAAAACCTCCACAAGTCTTAAATCAACCGCATACAATTCTCTTCCACATTTGATCTTTTTTATTCGGGACACGAAATATTGCGCTATGTTAAGCAGATCGCCAAGTGATTTATGTAGAAATCACCCTACAACGAGGCCGGTCAAAACTTTATGTGCTAATGCATGCGAGAAGAACGATATGTAGATCGCCTTCCGAAAGCAATACCGCACGAAAAGAAAATAGGTAACGATCTAGTCTTCACTAAGAATCCATAAGAATTCTCAAAGTATTAAGACTTTCATCGATCAAAAGAAAAAAGGAGAAGGAGAAGGTAAAATGCATAAAGATAATCAACTCACACTATCATTAATATCATTCATCTAATATTATGGATTTGGTTCTTTCCAACCTATCAACATCCTAGATCCAATGATATTAATGAAATGGAGGAAGAAGAATAAAATTCACAAAAGATAATCACAAGAATGAAAACAAATTGATCTAGTCTTCATCAAGAATCCATAGAATTCTCAAGATGTTAAGACTTTCATCGATCAAAAGAAAACAAGATGAAAAAGATAAGAATAGAGACAAATTGATCTAGTCTTTATCAAGAATTCATAGAATTCTCAAGATGTTAAGACTTTCATCGATCAAAAGAAAGATAAGATGAAAATAAGAATGAAAACATAAAAGATAATCAACTCACACTATCATTAATATCATTCATCTAATATTATGGATTAGGTCATTTCAAACCTATCAACATCCTAGATCCAATGATATTAATGAAGTGGAGTAAGTAGGACACCAAAACAAGCATAAAAAAGGCAAAAAACCACATTCTGCCAGCAGGAAATCGATTTCATGCAGGGGGAAATCGATTTCCATAGTGCAGTTTTCAGAAAAAACAGGTCACGCTCAGCAGGAAATCGATTTCAGCCTTAAGGAAATCGATTTCCTCAGTGCAAAATCCAGCAAAAACAGCATTTAGAGGCATAAAACTTGACTTGAACAAACATACAAACACCTTATGATCACACATCAATTGGAGCACGAATTTTCCATCAAATCAACAACAAATAGCACCAATATAGCATCAAAGATGCATTGAACACAAACCACAAAGGATCTACATCATGATACACAAAAAGGATGAAGAGAATTTACCAAATCTTGCACAAACTTGGATCTACTTCAAGAATCACCAACACAAATCTTGATCTCTCAACAATTGAAGAAAAAAGAGTGAAATGGATGGTGGCTTAGCTCAAAGTTTGTGAGGTTCAAGATGTGACTCACAAACTTTATGAAAGAAAAAGAGCTTTGGTGAATTTGGTAGGGATGAGGAGAGAAATTGCAAGGGATTTGTTGGCTCTCAAAGCTTGAGAAATGAGAGAGGCAAGGCCTCTATTTATAGAATTGGAGCAAGAGTAGTGGCAATTTGGTCATTTGGCCTTTGGTAATTAGCTTGTGTTTAATTGATGATTAAAGTGGTGTTTAAATGATAAGAAAAGGTAAAATGAGGTTTAAGTGGGTTTAATGAAGGAGTTAATTTTGATGAGGTGGAAAATTGGTAAAATGATCAAAGAAAAAGGTGCCAAAATGATGTCAAGCTTCCCTCCTTATATTTTTTGAATTTTGCCTGAAGGAAATCGATTTACCCAGGAAGGAAATCGATTTCACTCTGTTCCAGAAGAGAAATTGGCGCAAAATACACTAGGGAAATCGATTTACCCAGGAGGGAAATCGATTTCATGCTGTCCAGAATGTGATTTTGGTGAAGATTGCTGCAGGGAAATCGATTTACCCAGTAGGGAAATCGATTTCATCAGTCAAAAATGTGAAAAATGCCTTGTTTATTGCATGTCTTGGCTTGGTACCTACAAAACAAAAGTCTACAAAGAAACAAAGCAATATTTTTGGTATTTGGGTTAGTATAAGCATACAAGATACACAATCATTGGTGCTTGATGGTCCCTCTTATTGATGAGGTGAGTGCAACACCATAAACAAAACTTCCAAGTGAAGCTCTTGATTAGTGATTGAGATGTGAATGATATAGGATCTTAGGGTCAAAAATTGGGGTATGACAGATGCCCCTATTTAAGTTTCTTCGATTTGGAGATACGATGATTGGAAATCTTCGTTTTGACAAAAATCGAAGAGACTTAAATATATAAAACACAATTTTTGATCCTAAGATGCAATGCAATGTTAATGAATGCATGTGATGATAATGATAACACTGGGGAGTATCAGGTGATTCACTGGGGAAAACAAATGTCTTGATATAACTCCGCTGGGGAAACAGATGTCTTGCAAGTAGGAACTCCTCTGAGGAAGGCAAGACTTTGTTGGAGACGGAACTTTTAGTGGGAAAAGAAATTTCTCTGGGGAAACACTTCGCGTCAGAGAGGTTAGAGCATCCTCTTTCACTGGGGATGAGAAAAGGGGTCATCCTCTTTCACTGGGGATGAGACAGTATGTATCTGAATACCCATCTTCTGTTAACAGAAATCAGATCATCGTACCACTGATGAAGAGATGTACCGCCGTACCACTGACGATAACACATACCAACGTTCCACTGAAGGTATTAAGGAGATATACCACCGTACCACTGATGATATAAAAGGAGATGATTCATCGACGTACCACTGACGATGAAAGAGATGTACCGTCGTACCACTGACGATAACACATACCCACGTTCCACTGAAGGTATTAAGGAGATATACCACCGTACCACTGATGATATAAAAGGAGATGATTCATCGACGTACCACTGACGATGAAAGAGATGTACCGCCGTACCACTGACGATAACACATACCAACGTTCCACTGAAGGCATGAAGAGATATATACCACCGTACCACTGATGATATAAGGAGATGTAATTCATCGACGTACCACTGACGATGAAAGAGATGTACCGCCGTACCACTGACGATAACACATACCAACGTTCCACTGAAGGCATGAAGAGATATATACCACCGTACCACTGATGATATAAAAGGAGATAATTCATCGACGTACCACTGAAGATGAAAGAGATGTACCGCCGTACCACTGACGATAACACATACCCACGTTCCACTGAAGGCATGAAGAGATATATACCACCGTACCACTGATGATATAAAAGGAGATAATTCATCGACGTACCACTGAAGATGAAAGAGATGTACCGCCGTACCACTGACGATAACACATACCCACGTTCCACTGAAGGTATTAAGGAGATATACCACCGTACCACTGATGATATGAAAGGAGATAATTCATCGACGTACCACTGACGATGAAAGAGATGTACCGCCGTACCACTGACGATAACACATACCAACGTTCCACTGAAGGCATGAAGAGATATATACCACCGTACCACTGATGATATAAGGAGATGTAATTCATCGACGTACCACTGACGATGAAAGAGATGTACCGCCGTACCACTGACGATAACACATACCAACGTTCCACTGAAGGCATGAAGAGATATATACCACCGTACCACTGATGATATAAAAGGAGATAATTCATCGACGTACCACTGAAGATGAAAGAGATGTACCGCCGTACCACTGACGATAACACATACCCACGTTCCACTGAAGGTATTAAGGAGATATACCACCGTACCACTGATGATATAAAAGGAGATGATTCATCGACGTACCACTGAAGATGAAAGAGATGTACCGCCGTACCACTGACGATAACACATACCCACGTTCCACTGAAGGTATTAAGGAGATATACCACCGTACCACTGATGATATAAAAGGAGATGATTCATCGACGTACCACTGACGATGAAAGAGATGTACCGCCGTACCACTGACGATGAAAGATAACAAAATACACCAACGTTCCACTGAAGGTGAACTACCAACGTCCCACTGGAGGTAGAAAGAGATGTATCGCTGTACCACTAACGATAACACATACCCACGTTCCACTGAAGGTATTGAAGAGAAATACATCGACGTACCACTGACGATGAAAGAGATGTACCGCCGTACCACTGACGATAACACATACCAACGTTCCACTGAAGGCACGGAGAGATACACATCGACGTACCACTGACGATGAAGATAACAAAATACACCAACGTTCCACTGAAGGTGAACTACCAACGTCCCACTGGAGGTGAACTACCAACGTCCCACTGGAGGTAGAAAGAGATATACATCGACGTACCACTGACGATGAAGATAACAAAATACACCAACGTTCCACTGAAGGTGAACTACCAACGTCCCACTGGAGGTAGAAAGAGATGTATCGCTGTACCACTAACGATAACACATACCCACGTTCCACTGAAGGTATTGAAGAGAAATACATCGACGTACCACTGACGATGAAAGAGATGTACCGCCGTACCACTGACGATAACACATACCAACGTTCCACTGAAGGCACGGAGAGATACACATCGACGTACCACTGACGATGAAGATAACAAAATACACCAACGTTCCACTGAAGGTGAACTACCAACGTCCCACTGGAGGTAGAAAGAGATGTACATCGACGTACCACTGACGATGAAGATAACAAAATACACCAACGTTCCACTGAAGGTGAACTACCAACGTCCCACTGGAGGTAGAAAGAGATGCCTCTTCGTATCACTGATGGTGAAGAGCAATCAATAATGATTTGAGGATGCCAACACAAATGCATAATCTCAATATTCATTGTCCAGCAACCAAAATTCAATCCATGAACAAATGGAAAGAAGCTGCCTCAAAAAGACTGGACCAAGTGAGGGAAAAAACTCACTGGTATTCTGTTCGTAGACATCTGAACAGAATAACTGAAACATATTATCCACCTAGAAACAAATTCAATGGGGATTTTCAAGGAAAGTGAGCTTTTTCTGCTTGACTGCAAACTGTCACTTATACTGAAGCGACTTACCATTTGCTGAGCTTCTTCCATTTGGGAATCAAGAAGTTCATAAAGCCTGAGAGATTATCACTTGCTTTGAAGATAAGATTGATATGTGGAGACATACAAACTTGCTCAAATAAAGAGGCTTGCATTTGTTGTCAACAAAACATGCTAAGGACAGAACCTGCCTCTTGCTTTCAAGTACAAATTCCAACGGAGTGCAATGACAACACTGGTGGGAAATAAGCCTTTCAATATCTGATAAGAACATCAATCACAAATGAATTCTCCATTATTGGGGAAAGCAGAATCCTCAAGAGGTGCAAAATAAATGCCTTCTCAATCTAGGTTTCCCAGCCTAGAGAGGTTCAAAATAGTATTGCAAGAGACCAAAGTTCAGCTCCAAGAACAAACTGGACAAAAACGGCCAAACAAAGCTTTGCCCCTTGAGGAATAAACTCAACTGGGGATTAATTCCACCCTGACAAATGAGCTGAGGAGGAACACCGAAGCAAAATTCTTCCACGAGGAACAAACTCATTGGGGATTATCAGTCTCTGCGAGGAATTTACAGATCATCCTCTTCTTATCAAAAGATCGGGCAACACCCCAAGCTCTATTATGGGGAATCAGAGAAAATTTCTTTGGAGAAAATCACCATTATGAACTTGCAGAGGAAATAAGAAGTTAACATCAAAGCAAACTAGTTAACATGCGGGGGATTTTAGTTCAAAACTCAACACAAGGTGAGAAAGAAAACCCAACAGTCAACCGTTGTCTCAAAACTTCTTGGTAGAGAGTGACATACTCTGGATTAATCATGGCAACAACCTTTGTACTTCAAGCTAATGAGATGATCAAGGTAACTTCTGATTCACAACTTGCCCCAGACTACGTATTCTATGAGAGGAAACTACCTCAAAAAGGTTCATAGAGATCCTTGGCGTCATGAAGACTTGGAATAATCTGCCCCAGATCAACAGATTCTTGGAGAGATTTGTCAAATCTCGACGTAACTGCCCCAGATTGACTAAACTTGGCACATTCTTTTACTCGACAAAGTCTTCAAGCTTTGCCCCATGATGGTAATCAAACTTGCAAAAGCATTATACTGGGAAAACAGCATGCCCTTGGCAATGTTTTAGTTTTCTACTGATGATCAGATGTAAACTTCCTGAATGTCAAACAAATGTTTACAAGCAGAAAAATGTTTATTGTGAGAATGATAATGAAAATGCAACAATTATGTAAGTCTTGAAGTTTCGAAAAGATGTCGCATAACTTTGTGAATGAATCACTAGTTAAGAGATGACATTGATTTTTTTTATTTTTTTATGCATATGATACCAACACAAGTTTTCAGCATAACTGATAGGAGTCAGGAACGCTTTCTTGTTTAAGTATGCTTTCGAAATAAACCCTGCTTCAATTAGGACTTTTGAGGGTTGTAACGTGGCCTGGTTCACGGTTTTCAGAAAAAAAGATTTTTAGGCTCAAAGTTTATTTAGCCCACCCCATCTTCGTGATGTTCTCCAGTCCTACGTTCAGTTAATTCAACATGAGTATTCACCTCTCAAAAGGATTTTGTGCCATTAAGGACCTGATGAAGCTTTCTTGGAGTAGCAGTCACCCTTTTGTCTTCATTTTTGTATTCACAGAGATTTGTTCATTGTTGAGGACTTTTGCTTTGTAGTCCTTTCTTTTCACTTTTCACTCTTTTCTCTTCTTTTTTTTTTTATTTCCCTAACTTTTGCCTGGACTGATTCTTTTGAATTGGTCGTCCAGCGGGATGCTCTAACTTTTGCCTAAGTCACTTGTTTTCAAGTTTTTGACTTAGCGAGCTTTTTTCTTCTTCTTTTTTTTTCTTCTCTTTTTTTTTTTATTGTTTTGATTTGAACAAATCATGTGATATTGACTTTGTCTTGACTTGTTGAGAGGGTTGTGACTGCCTCGCTCCTTGGCGTATGGAGGATAACCATTGTGGTTTCACATTTCCATGCCTTTTGATGCGTGGGGAATAACCATTGTGGTTTTCCATGATCCAACCATTGATGTGGATATGACATGCTTGACCTTTGGATGCACAATCCTTTTTGAAATATGAACACTCGGTCAAATTAACTGAACACTACCCTGCCCCAGGTTAAAAATTAGGGTTTTTTCATTTAGAAAAGAAACTCCTACTTCAAGGCTCAAAGGGGTTAACAAGGGATTATCTTCCTTATATCTCCGGTGTTTGGGGATTTGAAACAATGCCTGTACATCATCAGCAGGGTTTTATTCAAGAGCATATAACCAGAAATTTTGCGTTTTCAGATCATCATCCTCCCTCCAATCTTTGCATAAGCAAGAGTTTGGCAAAAGCAATTGGTATCATAATGCATAAAAACAAATAAACATGAGTGAAACGAATGGATTACTTCAAGACAAACATTATTGTTGCATTAGCATTAACATTCAAAAATAAACAAGTTTCTACATGCAAACAATGCATTTGAAAAACAAGTAATATTACAAATGAAAATCAGTAAGAATACTAAAAAAACTGAGAAGGCTTTCTCCATCTGGGTTTGTGCTGAAGGAAACATCTTTCAAACTTCAGGCTACCATCAATAGTGATTCATTCATGCTTTGGCAAAGAATTGGCTTGAACATCAGGGCCAATGTCTCGGAAAGACAAAATACCAGCACGAGTCAATCTTTGAACTTCAACCTTTAGAGCCCAACAATCTTCTAAACTGTGTCCGGGAGCATCCTGATGAAAAGCGCAAGTAACATCAGCATTGTACCACCATGGAATCTTCTCTGGAATTGGAGGTGGTGACCTTGTCTGAACCAAATTCTTATGAATTAGAGCAGGGAACAATTCTGTGTAGGTCATAGGGATAGGATCAAAATTAGGCTTTCGAGATTGATTTTGCTCATTCAGTGGAGGAGCTTGTTGACGAGTACTTTGCTGATAATCTGGAGTTGCATGAATTGAATTGGATACAGGAATGATATAGGAAACATGATGATGTTGATGATGATTGTTTCCTCCCCTGATTCTCTTCTTTGAAAAGTCATTACCAAACTTCTTCACACTACCAGCTAAGTTACCTTCTTCAAACAAACATTCCTTTCGGACATCCTTTTCTAGAAGCGCTTCCATATCCACCTCTCTATAAAAGTCAGCAGGTGTACTGACTACTGTCCCCTTGGGAAAGAACGAGTTCAGAGTTTCAAGAAAGACCTTTGCCATCCTTTCTTCCATCATAGGAGGATTGACTTGGGCAGCAACTAGAGCCTCAACCAGAGCAGTCAGATGCTCCATACCAGCCTTCAAAGTAACCACCTCTTTGCGGAGTTCAAGAATCTCTTGTTTGATACTTTCCATTTCTTCTTAGCACGAGCGTTGCACTGATGATACCAGGAGAAAGGAAATAAGGCTCTGGAAAAAACTTCTTTAGAGAGCAAGACCAAATGCAGAATGATGCATGCAATGCAAATAATTTGTTTTTTTTATTTTAATTTTTGAGTTTCAAGGAACTTAAGATATTAACTTGTAAACACTCAAACATTGGACTAAAGCTTTGATTAAGTTATCATCAAAATCAATCATCCATTTTGGTGGATTAGAATTTTCACCCCATCAACACCCAAGATCCATTGAGTTTGATGAAACTTATGATGTTTACAAGGAAAGACCTCTAAGTTCCTTGAAAATCAAAAGAAAAAGAGTTTTCATGGATGCATGAATGCATGGTTTATGCATCAACCACAATCAAGAGCATGCAAGGTCACATAAGATCATAGTTCAAAGGTTCGACGTCACGAGCATGGAGCCATGGTCTAACCATCCCAAAAGGTATGATCTAGGGAGTTTTGTACCTGCCAATCGGGTTCTACAAAGGTTCCCAGAGTTTTCAATCTTCTATCGGATATTACCGGCACGCACAATTGCTCATGGGCGCCAATAATATGCCTAAAAAGACCTCGTCTGAGCGTAGTATCGCATAACAACAAGCTCAAATTGGTACTTGATCTTGTTTCTGCACTACATCCTAAAAAGGCTTAGATGGGTTAAAAAGGTTCTAGGTCATTCAGCTTCTACGGACACTCACTATTGAAAGTAATAGCGTTATCACGATGGTTCGTAACAACCTCTACTACCTTCCATGAGGCCTCCACTGATTGGGGTTCCACCATATGACGCTCATGGTAAGGATTGCTCCTGACATGCGACTATTGGTCTTACCACCTCCTATCTCAAGTTACTCACCAAAGTTCGGGTTAGAACTTTATCTCATCACAGAGGAACCATCGAGCACCAAAAAGAAAAAAAAGAAAATAACAAACAAAGCACACAACAATATATACAGATAAAAACACACAGATAAACAAAAATAGGCTTAACACACTTAAAACTGGATCCCCAGTGAAGTCGCCATTTTTCTGTAGCGGGGAAAATCTGACATCGAAGCCATGGGATTGACTCGAATCAATATTCCGTTTTGAAATCGCCACCGCGCTTTATTTTTTCAAAGGAAAAGGGAAAAGAACGTAAAACCCAAAGTTTTGTTTTTTTAAAACAAGAAAGAGAACTCAGGTTCGGGTGTTGATTATATGAGGGGAAGGTTTAAAGCACCCCTCATATCCGTGGTACTCCACGGGAACCTTTTTGAAAATCTGTGTTGTGTGTGTGCTAAAAAACGGTTTGTTTTATTTTCAAAATAAGCTCGGCAAAGCGTTAAGCTTTGGGCCTACATACCTCCTCGGTGCAATGGAGAAGTCAGAGCTAATGTAGTTCCGCTTTTGGGAAAAACGTTTTAAAAACGAATAAACACTTTGGTGTCGTTAGAGAGAAATACTCAGCCATTGATCTTGAGCATGAGAACAAACAAGTTCTTTGCATCGCAAATGAAAGAAGGGCTCCAACTCGGATAAAATCAACGAGTATGCCACTAGCTCTCTCACGCGGAAAAGATCTCGTTATTATCAATCAATTTCAAAATCGTGGGGTATAACCACTCGTTTCGACAGTTAACGGTGTCTAAACTTTTGAAGAAAAGCCACTAAGGGCGAAAGATATTTTTGAGAAAAAAGGTTTTGAAAAGGTTTGCAAACATAAGAATGTTTTGGAAAAAGGGAGAAGATTTTGAAAATTTAAGAATGGGAGGAGATGAAGAGGCTAACCTAGTGCATAAAATAAAAGCTAAGGAAAGAAACGGTCTAACCAAATAAGAAGCCAACACTCGACATTAAGAGCCAAGGTAGTTTTCCCATCCTTTGGATTTATCAATACCAACACATTAACACTTGGGGATCCACATGAACTTATTGTCTTAGCACCACTTTGCATTAAACACATTAAGGTTCTGACGAAGATCGGGCAGAGTAACGGCTGTTTTCGGGTAAAATCCTTATTTCAATGCCTTGGAATTAACCATCAAGGGCTTTCAAGGAAATACCTGCACACAAAAACATACAACAGCACAATGCCAGACAGACAGAACAATCACAGGATAATAATAGAATAGGTCCAGAGGTACTAGGTCCATAAGTCCGAATCTCCAAATTGCTAAGGATAGTAACCGATAGTCCAAAAAGAACCTTATGTATTTTTTAGATTTTGGTTATTTATTAGTGTTTTAGCAAGAAAAATAGAGTATGGTCCAAGTGGACAAAAGAAAAATGACGGAAAGTAAATATGATGAAATGATAAAATAAAGCGATAAAGCGAGAAATATAAAGAGCGGTAATATAAAGAGCGGTATAGTAAAGGTGCGGAAATTAAAGTTAGTTGTTAAATGTTAAAGATAACCATCTTGAAACTTGTCAAGTATGTTATCAAAGTTAGTATGAAGATCTATGGTGAGTGAATGATGTACTCGGATTTAAAGTCAATGGGGCTTATCAGAAGCTTGATAAAATCATAGCGACTACACGATAAAAACCTCCACAAGTCTTAAATCAACCGCATACAATTCTCTTCCACATTTGATCTTTTTTATTCGGGACACGAAATATTGCGCTATGTTAAGCAGATCGCCAAGTGATTTATGTAGAAATCACCCTACAACGAGGCCGGTCAAAACTTTATGTGCTAATGCATGCGAGAAGAACGATATGTAGATCGCCTTCCGAAAGCAATACCGCACGAAAAGAAAATAGGTAACGATCTAGTCTTCACTAAGAATCCATAAGAATTCTCAAAGTATTAAGACTTTCATCGATCAAAAGAAAAAAGGAGAAGGAGAAGGTAAAATGCATAAAGATAATCAACTCACACTATCATTAATATCATTCATCTAATATTATGGATTTGGTTCTTTCCAACCTATCAACATCCTAGATCCAATGATATTAATGAAATGGAGGAAGAAGAATAAAATTCACAAAAGATAATCACAAGAATGAAAACAAATTGATCTAGTCTTCATCAAGAATCCATAGAATTCTCAAGATGTTAAGACTTTCATCGATCAAAAGAAAACAAGATGAAAAAGATAAGAATAGAGACAAATTGATCTAGTCTTTATCAAGAATTCATAGAATTCTCAAGATGTTAAGACTTTCATCGATCAAAAGAAAGATAAGATGAAAATAAGAATGAAAACATAAAAGATAATCAACTCACACTATCATTAATATCATTCATCTAATATTATGGATTAGGTCATTTCAAACCTATCAACATCCTAGATCCAATGATATTAATGAAGTGGAGTAAGTAGGACACCAAAACAAGCATAAAAGAGGCAAAAAACCACATTCTGCCAGCAGGAAATCGATTTCATGCAGGGGGAAATCGATTTCCATAGTGCAGTTTTCAGAAAAAACAGGTCACGCTCAGCAGGAAATCGATTTCAGCCTTAAGGAAATCGATTTCCTCAGTGCAAAATCCAGCAAAAACAGCATTTAGAGGCATAAAACTTGACTTGAACAAACATACAAACCCCTTATGATCACACATCAATTGGAGCACGAATTTTCCATCAAATCAACAACAAATAGCACCAATATAGCATCAAAGATGCATTGAACACAAACCACAAAGGATCTACATCATGATACACAAAAAGGATGAAGAGAATTTACCAAATCTTGCACAAACTTGGATCTACTTCAAGAATCACCAACACAAATCTTGATCTCTCAACAATTGAAGAAAAAAGAGTGAAATGGATGGTGGCTTAGCTCAAAGTTTGTGAGGTTCAAGATGTGACTCACAAACTTTATGAAAGAAAAAGAGCTTTGGTGAATTTGGTAGGGATGAGGAGAGAAATTGCAAGGGATTTGTTGGCTCTCAAAGCTTGAGAAATGAGAGAGGCAAGGCCTCTATTTATAGAATTGGAGCAAGAGTAGTGGCAATTTGGTCATTTGGCCTTTGGTAATTAGCTTGTGTTTAATTGATGATTAAAGTGGTGTTTAAATGATAAGAAAAGGTAAAATGAGGTTTAAGTGGGTTTAATGAAGGAGTTAATTTTGATGAGGTGGAAAATTGGTAAAATGATCAAAGAAAAAGGTGCCAAAATGATGTCAAGCTTCCCTCCTTATATTTTTTGAATTTTGCCTGAAGGAAATCGATTTACCCAGGAAGGAAATCGATTTCACTCTGTTCCAGAAGAGAAATTGGCGCAAAATACACTAGGGAAATCGATTTACCCAGGAGGGAAATCGATTTCATGCTGTCCAGAATGTGATTTTGGTGAAGATTGCTGCAGGGAAATCGATTTACCCAGTAGGGAAATCGATTTCATCAGTCAAAAATGTGAAAAATGCCTTGTTTATTGCATGTCTTGGCTTGGTACCTACAAAACAAAAGTCTACAAAGAAACAAAGCAATATTTTTGGTATTTGGGTTAGTATAAGCATACAAGATACACAATCATTGGTGCTTGATGGTCCCTCTTATTGATGAGGTGAGTGCAACACCATAAACAAAACTTCCAAGTGAAGCTCTTGATTAGTGATTGAGATGTGAATGATATAGGATCTTAGGGTCAAAAATTGGGGTATGACATTCCTGTCCAAAGTTCCTTTCACGTTTTACTCCTGAAAGCTTCTGTCGACTGTTTCTTTCTTTTGTGAAGTCCGATTCTATTCCTGGATAACTTATACCTTTTCCCCAACGGAGTCTGTTTACTTCTCCCCTGTGGTGTCCTGTTTCCATCTCGTGGAAATCATATGCATTCATAATCATAAGCATTACATTGCATCTCAGGTTCAAAAATTGTGTTTTTATATATATTTAAGTCTCTTCAATCACGTCGAAACGAAGATTTCCAATCTTCACACCTCCGGATAGAAGAAACTTAAATAGGGGCATCTGTTGCACCCCAATTTTTGACCTCTGAGATCCCATCATTTTCTAAGTGTTATGATCATTATTGTTATACCCTAAAATTTGCCCGCGTCTTTTTTTTCAAAGAGAAGTCAAAAGACTTCTGTCTAAAAATTTGGAGTTTTATACAATCTTGGATTTTTATTTCATAAATATCCTGATTTTATGAATACTCAATTTTTAGAATTTTTTATACAGTATTTTGGTTCGCTGTTAAATTTATTCTTACATAAACGCCAAATACTGTTTATCACTTCATACACTGTTTATTTGAGATTTATTTTCAAATAAATAATGTTGACGCAGTTGGTACAGAATTAAAATTTGCAGGCGCGGAGTCCGGGTTTCAGATTATACTGGTAACAATTAAATTATTATTGGTTTTATTTCCCACTAATTTTTATTTTTATACTATATTATTTTTTCAAAATCTCTTTCTTTCTTTTCAAATATCTTCCTTTCTTTTTCTTTCAAATCAAATCCTAGCTTTATTCTATACCCCTTTTCTTTTCAAAACTTACCATACTTTTTTTTCAAATCCTACTACTATTCAAACGGTACCATTCCATTCTCAACGTCTCTATCTCTCTCTTTTCACTCTATAAATACTCCTCATTTTTTCCATAAATTCTCACATCAAATTTCACTCATCTCCCAAATTTCTCAAACTTCTATCTCATAATTATTTTCTCTTCTTCCCCGGCAAAAATGGCGAAGTGGATGGATACGTGTTTTCTTATGGTCATCACTGTTTTGGTGGTGATCATGTCCTTTTTCTGTCTGCACAGTCCTGAAAAATGCGGACATGCATTGCTTACACTCCCGATCATCTATATGTTGCTATTTATAGCATGGGTTTTTAATCGTCATTTTTAAAGTTTGTCGTATCTTTTGTTCTCAGATAATGTACCGTTTGTTTGTCATACTGTTCATTATATTATGTAATATTTGTACTGTTAGTATTAAATGTTGTACTATCTGTTGTATGGTAGTTTAATTATCAAGATAATATTATGTGTGTTAAATATTTATTTTTCTGTGCATTAAATATTTTTTCAAGGTTATTATCGGTAATTTCGTTTGCGTACAGTATATTTTATTTATTTATTATGTTTGTGTTTTTCTAACAGCTCAGGTAAATAAATTTTTCACCATTAACACAACAAAAAAACAAAAAGAAAAAATTAACTTTAACTGTTAAGTTTTCACTTTAACTGTTACGTTAATACCCGGACAGCTAGTTACCAGTCAAACCCGCTATCAGCGCAATTCTCCGTGTTTGTACCATCACTCAAATCAATTTTTCGCACTTCAAATTTCCAAGATTTTGTTCTAGAAGTCTTCTGATAATCACGTGATCAACAGAGACTCAACACTGCACAAAAATCAGGTACGCCTAACTGTCTCTTACACAAACAGTCCCTAACTAGGGTTTTTGTTTTTTTTTAAGGAGAACGAGTTTTTGAGACCTCAAATGGATTTCATGGATCTCCATATGTCTCAAAGTACCACCAGACAAATTTTCAAACTTCGATTCGCTCGGACGCACAGTCAACAGCTCAAATAGTCAACAGACGACCAGTTTGACCAAAAAGTCAACAGACAGTCAAAAATGCAATTTTTTGTCAACATCCATATTTTGTCAAAAGATTCATCATGTGATCAATGGTTGATCATAATTCATCAAGAAAAGTTCAGAAATCGACAAAACTCAAAATTGCAAAATTAGAGTTTTTTACCTAAAAGTCAACTGAACTTTGACCGACCATAACGCTCTCATAATTTATCAGAAAAATTCCAACCAAAGCTCATTCTCAAGGAAATTCAATTCTCTACAACTTTGATGTTGGGACCAAGGTCAAGAAATGCTTCCGCCTAAGAGATATAAGCCAAAACATTACAGGTCATTTTCAAAGTCAACAAAAAGCAGTTTTTTGTCAAAGCCCATATCATCAAGTTAAATTCTCCAAATGCAAAAACACTTCCAAAGTGGCTTGTAGAGGACATCTTGGGCATTCCAAAAAGTACAAGAACACTTTCATAGGATCAAAATTGAGGGAGATATGCCTTGATGAAGTTGGCCTTTTTTTGAAAAATGCATGAAACAAGTAATGACCAGAATTTGATTTTTTTTTCAAAAAGGTCAATTCTTTTGTGATTCAATCTTGATTCCCATATGTCTAAAGGGCATCCACGACCTATCCATGATTCATGACATTTTTATTTCATTTTAATTAAATTTTATTCATTTAAAGTTTAATTAAAGTGAGATAATTCAAAGATATTATCAAAGATGCTTATGGTTGCCAATCAAGACCAATTCAAGATGCTTAAAGATATTATTGCAAGATTGAAGAGAATAACACTTGAGTGTTTTAACCATGGTTAAAGAAATGCACTCATTGAAAGAATATTCCATTCTTTTTCCACAAAATTAATCATGACAATTCCAACTTGCAAGGCTTCCATATCAAATCATTTGCCTATAAATAGAACTTCATTTTCTTCATTCAAGAAGAGGAAAAAAAAGGGGGAGGAACACAAAGAACAACAACAATCACCACAAAGTCATAGTTTAAGTTTATATTTTTTGCAAAAGTTTCAAGAAACTTGTAAAAATCAAGGCTCATTCAAATAGTCACTTTCAATCAATTTCAATCACTCTATTCCACTCTTGGGACATTATAGAGTAAGTACAATGTAATTTTTAATATGTAGTAGTGTTAGGAGTTCATGAATTAAAAACTCCATATTTATGCATATTTTCAATTTCTCAAAAAAAATGTTTTAATTTTAGTTTTAAGTTGATAAAATGTTTATTTAATTTTTAACATAAAAATATTTTATTTCTTTTCATAATTAATTTATTTTGCTTAATTAATTAGTAATTATGTAAATATTGCTTTTTTTTTAATTATTTTCAACCAATCAAAAAACTCCAAAAATATTTTCCTTTTAGATTTAGGTTTATATTTTTTATAATCTAATTTTTGACATATAAAATAATATTTTTCTTGTTAAGTTTAATTATTTGTATAATTATTTGTTTAATTAGCTTGTTAATTAACTTAAAATCAATTCCAAAAAAATCACAAAAAAAAATGAATTAGGTTTAATTTGTTTTAGATTTAAGATTTTGTCATTTTATTTTCTCTTAACCTAATTATACTTTCAAAATATCTCTCTTATTATTGCGTAAATTTTTCACAATTTCAGGTTTATTTTTGTATATTATTTGATATTATTTCTTATCTTTTTCTTTGTTCCGAATTGGAATAAAAGATCAAATATGGCAGAGATTGTATGCAGTTGATTTAAGACTTTTGGAAATTTATCGTGTAGTCGCTATGATTCTATCAAGCTTCTGATAAATTTTCATTAACTTTAAGTCCGAGATCATCATTCACTCACCATCGATCTTCACTAACATCGTGGATATACTTGACTAGCTTCAAGATGATTCGCGTGCTAACATACTAACAATTAACTTTAAATTCCGCATTTTATTATATTGTTCTTTATATTTCTTGCTTTATACTTTATTTTATCATTCGTATTATTTATGTTTATGTTATTTTCTTTTTGTCCAATTGGACGTATTATTTATGTTTCTGTTATTTTCTCTTTGTCCATTTGGACATATTATTTATGTTTCTGTCATTTTTTCTTTGTCCATTTGGACATATTATTTATGTTTCTGTCATTTTTTCTTTGTCCATTTGGACATATTATTTATATTTCTCCTATTTTTTCTTTGTCCATTTGGACATATTATCTATATTTCTGCTATTTTTTCTTTGTCCATTTGGACATATTATTTATATTTCTGCTATTTTTTCTTTGTCCATTTGGACATATTATTTATATTTCTGCTATTTTTTCTTTGTCCATTTGGACATATTATTTATATTTCTGCTATTTTTTCTTTGTCCATTTGGACATATTATTTATATTTCTGCTTTTTTTTTGTCAATTTGGACATATTATTTATATTTCTGCTATTTTTACTTTGTCCATTTGGACATATTGTTTATATTTCTGTTATTTTTCTTTGTCCATTTGGACATATTATTTATGTTTCCGCTATTTTTCTTTGTCCATTTGGACATATTATTTATGTTTCCGCTATTTTTTCTTTGTCCATTTGGACATATTATTTATGTTTCCGCTATTTTCTCTTTGTCCATTTGGACATATTATTTATGCTTCCGCTATTTTTTCTTTGTCCATTTGGACGCATTGTTTATGTTTCCGTCATCTTCCTTTTGTCCACTTGGACCTTATTTTTACCTTTAAGCTAAAACATTAATAATCAAGATAAAACTTTAAAAAAAAGCACTTTGCACACTTGCACCTCTATGGTTTTCCCTCTTATTACTTTTTTTTAATCATACCATCATTTAAGAAAAGTATTAAATGCATAGGAAGGATCTTATAAATTGAGAGTAAGTAACTCCTAATTGCTTGCTCAAACATTTTTCATTTTCAAACAACGTATTTTCAAAACTTCTCATCTATTTTCAAAACTTTCATCTGGTATTTGAAGGGCATTATTCCCAGTGAAACTCTTCAGAGACCTATGTGACCTATTGTCCATCTTCACTTCTTCTATTTTCAAATCAACAAAGCATTTAAAAAAGTGAGCTAAGCAATTAAGAGCCCATGGATAACCATGGATACAAAGGGTGCTTAAAACCTTCCCTTTGTATAACCAACCCCCCGAACCCAAAATCTGTCAAAAGGTCTTTTTTCTGTTCTTTTATGCCTTTCCTAAATATTGGACAAAATAAAAGTCGGTGGCAACTCTTGCAAAAATAAAAAAAATCAAAAAAAAAAGAAAGAGCAAGGAGTCAGTTCGCCTCAAAAAACCGAGTTTACACTCACCTATAAAAGGAGGGTGATACTTCAGTTCTCCAGGTCTGAATTTTTGCTAACGAAGTGCTGCCGAATTCATTTTTCAAGCATTTAATTTTCTCTGCATTTTTATTCATTGCTTTCTTTTCTCATAACAATTTCTACACCGGAAATTGTTGTGAACCTTTTATAGATCTAACCTTACGTTAGATTTAGTTTTTATTTTCCTTGCCTTTAAATTTTACGCCTAATAATTTCTGAAGAACGATCCAGCCAACCTGTGGCGGAAGTTCGAGTACTCCAAGATCCAGATTTATTTCACATTTATTTTATTCAGGTTATTTATTTACTGCCTTTATATTATTTAATTGCATGATATATTGTATGCCTTTTAATATGCCTTTCATTATAAACCGGACAAATTTATGCATGTTTAACAGTATCAATATGTCTGGCTAATTAATTAAGATATCGGTATGTAAAGTAAGTTAATCGTGGGATCCGAAATAAATTGTCTTAATTATGTTTTATTAAATATCACTTGTTTTTGGTTTTATGTCTAATTTAATTAATAGAGTCTTAAAATCAATAGAGCGAGAGTTTGAGGTTTTAAGGCCGACAAAGGTTAAAATCAATAGAGCGAAAGTTTGAGATTCTTAACTGGATAGTAGACATAGGACATTAGTTTTAAGAATGGCAAAAGCGTATTAAAACTAATTAGAAATTATTTACTTTCAAAAAGTGTTTTTAAACCCGACGCGGGATGGTGAAAGCGTACGTTAGGGAATACTAGCATGAGCCGAGTCAACAGAGCGAGAGTTTGAGACTAGGAGATTTAAGTAGATAATGACTTCATAAAGCGAGCATTTTATTAACTATGTTATTTTCAAAAAGCTTTTCTAAATCTAACGGGATGGCGAGAGCGTACATTATGAGTTAGGATAGTGGTCTAAATCAATCGAGCGAGAGTTTGAGAGGAGGACTTTTAAACAACAGAATTAATAAAGATCTTTAATCGAATGAATACCATAGCCAATGGACCTTCGGATCGCCTAAGTTAAAAGAAATACATACTGATATCTGTTTATTATTATATTTCTTAGAATTTACAATTACCTTCCCTTTAGAAACAATCAAAATATTAGTAGCCTTAGCTTTACATAGTAACCTTAGATAACAGTAGATCGATTCATAGTCCCTGTGGATTCAATATCTTTTAAAACTACACGACACGACTGTGCACTTGCAGTTATCAGATTTATAGACACGTAAAGTTGCGATCAAGTTTTTGGCGTCGTTGCCGGGGACTATTTAAGTCGATATCATAACTCACTGTTACACCGTAGAGACTAGGGCAAATTCTTTCCTTTCTGTTTGAACGATTGTATGCCAAGTACTCGTTCACAAGGAGGAGAGCTGATACAACGAATTAACGAGATCGAACGTTTTGTTAATGTAAGACGTCGAGCTTGTAATCTTCCCGAAGTAGCACCAATTCCAATTTCTCAGGAATTGGTCTTTACTGATCAAATCAATCAAATTACCCCGAAGTTAGAGATGGTTGCCCCTCGTCCTCTTAGAGACTATGTCGCTCCTTCACAAGCTGAACCGCACTCAAGCATCGCACCACCTACGATTGAGGCGAAAAATTTCGAACTGAAACCTTCATTGGTACAAGCTGTCCAACAGAACCAATTCTCTGGAAGCCCTGCAGACGATCCTAATCTCCATTTATCCGTGTTCATGCAATATGCCGACACTGTCAAAGCTAACAACGTTAGTTCCGAAGCTATTCGATTATGCCTCTTTCCCTTCTCCTTGAGAGATAGAGCTAGAGCGTGGCTTCAGTCCCTGCCTTCTAATTCCATAACTACATGGGACGAACTAAAGAGAGTATTCTTAGCTAGATATTTTCCGCCTAGCAAAACTGCTATGCTAAGAGGTCAAATCAACGGATTTACCCAAAAAGATAACGAATCACTCTTCGAAGCTTGGGAACGATACAAGGACATGCTTAGACTATGCCCTCATCATAGACTCGAACCATGGTTGATCATCCATACTTTCTATGGTGGTCTACTCTATAACACTAAAATGACTATAGATGCCGCTGCTGGCGGAGCTCTAATGGACAAACCCCACGATGAAGCATACAACCTCATAGAAAACATGGCACAAAACCATTATCAATGGGGAGGAGAACGAGCTGCTCTAGAGAAAACCCAAACCAAAGGAGGAATGTACGAAGTAAGTGGTATAGACCGCGTTAACGCTAAAGTAGACACTTTAACTCAAAAGATCGAGAACTTAACCATCACTCATTCAGCCACAGCGGCTGTTGTAGCACCTAACTGCGAGATTTGTGGATTAACTGGACATGTCGTTGCCGAATGTCAACTTCTGACTGGTATTCCATCTGATCAAGTAAACTACGCTCAGGGAAACCCTTACTCTAACACGTACAACCCTGGATGGAAGAACCATCCAAACTTTTCGTATAAGAACAACAATGCGTTGTACGCACCTGGACAAGCACCTGCTGTCCCACCTGGCTATCAAAAAGCGCCTGTAGCTGCTCCAAATGCCCCTAGGAAGTCGAATATAGAAATCATGATGGAAAACTTCATAGATTCCCAACAACAAACCAACAAAGACTTCTTAAATCAAAACATTCATAATAGTAAGCAACTAAAAAAATTATCAAACAAAGTAGATGCTTTAGCTACACATAACAAGATGCTAGAAACACAAATCTCACAAGTAGCTCAACAACAAGCACCTACTGCTGCCCCTACTGGCACGTTTCCTGCTCAACCACAACCTAATCCTAAAGGACATGCGAACGCGATTACACTGCAAAGTGGAACGAACTACGATGGACCTATCGATCCTAGAACTCAAAACACACCCATGTCACAACAAGAGCCAAAGGAAACCAAAAAGACATTAACTGATGATCAAACCGCTAAAACAAATGAAAACGACACCGAAGTGGAACCTGGAAAAGAAAAATCGTATGTCCCACCACCACCTTATAAGCCACCTATTCCGTACCCTCCGAGATTAGCTAAATCTAAAACCGAAGCGCAATTTAAAAAGTTTGTAGAACTTCTGAAACAATTAAGCATAACCATACCTTTCATAGAAGCTATAACTCAGATGCCTTCGTATGCTAAATTCTTAAAAGAAATTCTATCGAACAAAAAGAAACTCGAGGATAACGAAACTGTAACGCTTACCGCAGAATGTAGCGCTATCATTCAAAACAACATGCCTCCCAAACTAAAAGATCCTGGTAGTTTTTCCATACCTTGTGTAATAGGAAGGACTGTTATAGATAAAGCCTTATGAGATTTAGGAGCTAGTGTTAGTTTGATGCCTCTTTCAACCTGTAAGAAACTAAAACTAGGTGAGCTTAAATCCACAAGAATGTCTCTTCAACTGGCTGACCGTTTAGTTAAATACCTTTAGGAATGTTGGAAAATATCCATGTGCGAGTAGGTCAATTCTACATCCCAACTGATTTCATCATCATGGATATCCAGGAAGATTCTAACATCCCAATCATATTAGGGAGACCATTCTTAGCAACTGCTGGTGCAATCATAGACATTAAGTGAGGAAAACTAACCTTCGAAGTAGGAGAAGAGAAGATTGAATTTATTCTATCTCACTTCTTAAAAGCACCCGCAATTGACGACACATGTTGTTTTATGGACATCACTGACGAATGCGTCAGAGAAACGAAGATCGAACCACTCGAAAACCCTGAAATCCTAGAAATCCCAATGACCGAAACATCTGATGATAACACGCAAGAAGAAAACCAAAACCTAAGTTTAACCGAATGTTTAGCACTAACACCTGAACCTACACCTGCTCCTAGTAAAATGACTGGCGAACTCAAAACACTTCCTAACAATCAAAGATATGAATTCCTAGATACCGAACTTGAACGACCTGTAATAGTCAATGCTGACTTAGGACCGATTGAAACCGAAAAATTATTAGAAGTCCTGAGGAAATATCCAACAGCTGTAGGCTATAAGATATCTGATCTCAAAGGAATAAGCCCTTCTGTCTGTATGCATCGAATTATGCTTGAGGAAGACTCGAAAACCTCTAGAGAACATCAGAGGAGACTTAACCCGATCATGAGCGAAGTGGTTAGGGAGGAAGTTCTGAAACTATTAGAAGCTGGGATAATATACCCCATATCCGATAGTAAATGGGTTAGTCCTGTTCATGTAGTACCTAAAAAAGGAGGAGTCACGGTGATAAAGAATGAGAAAGGAGAAACTATAACCAAAAGAGTTGAATCTGGTTGGCGAATGTGCATAGATTACAGAAAACTAAATAAAGCCACTCGTAAAGACCATTTTCCCCTGCCATTCATAGATCAAATGTTAGAACGCTTAGCCAGACATTCCCACTTCTGCTACTTAGATGGTTACTCTGGTTTCTTCCAAATCCCAATCCATCCTGATGACTAAGAGAAAACAACTTTTACCTGCCCTTTTGGAACCTTTGCCTACCGACGAATGCCATTCGGATCATGTAACGCACCTGCGACATTCCAAAGATGTATGATGGCAATATTCGTTGACTTCCTAGATAATATTATGGAAGTCTTCATGGACGACTTCTCCGTATATGGAAAAAGTTTCGAAGGATGTCTTGCGAATTTAGAAAAAGTTCTAGAACGTTACGTGAAGGTTAATTTAGTCCTAAATTGGGAAAATGTCACTTTATGGTACAAGAAGGGATTGTGCTAGGACATATAGTGTCGAATAGAGGAATTGAAGTAGACAGAGCTAAAATAGAAGTTGTTGAAAACCTTCAACCTCCTAAAACCGTTAGAGAAATACAAAGTTTCTTAGGACACGCTGGTTTTTACCGACGCTTCATTAAAGACTTCTCGAAGATAACTAAATCGTTAACCGGACTATTAATGAAGGACGCCGATTTCGTCTTTGATGACAAGTGTTTAGAAGCCTTCAAAACCCTTAAGGAAGCATTAATCTCCGCACCCATCATGCAACCTCCTGATTGGACTGAACCATTCGAAATAATGTGTGATGCAAGCGATGACGCTATAGGCGCTGTCCTAGGTCAAAGAAAAGATAAGAAACTTCATGTTATTTACTATGCAAGCAGAACTATGGACGAAGCTCAAATGAACTACGCTACAACTGAGAAAGAGCTTTTAGCTGTAGTTTTCGCTTTGGATAAATTCCGCTCATACCTAGTAGGAGCCAAAATAATAATATACACCGACCACGCCGCTATTAGGTTCCTATTAACTAAAAAGGATGCTAAACCGAGACTCTTAAGATGGATCTTGCTATTGCAAGAATTTGATTTAGAAATAAGAGACAAAAAGGGAACAGAAAACGTAGTAGCAGACCACCTGTCTCGCTTAGAAAACCTAGAGCCTGAAACCGTACCTATTAACGATGATTTTCCTTATGATAAACTTATAGCTCAACTAGAAAGAAACGCTCCCGACTAACCTGCCGCAACCACCTTTGCAATGACCATTACACCCTGGTATGCGGATTTCGTAAATTATTTAGCCGCTGGTGTACTTCCCCCTGATTTAAGCTACCAACAGAAGAAGAAATTCTTCCATGACCTGAAATAATACTATTGGGATGACCCCCTTCTTTTCAAGAGAGGCCCCGATGGAATTTTTAAACGTTGTGTACCTGAGGAAGAAATAGGAAGTATAATAACGCATTGCCATTCAGCCCCTTATGGAGGACATGCTAGCACGTCTAAACCTGTGCTAAAATCCTCCAATCTGGACTCTATTGGCCTAACCTATGGAAAGACGTTCACTTTGCCGTTATAAACTGTGATAGATGTCAACGAACTGGAAATATCTCGAGACGAGACGAAATGCCTAAAAGAGGCATTCTAGAAGTAGAAATATTTGACGTCTGGGGAATAGACTTTATGGGTCCCTTTCTATCATCATTCGGAAATAAATATATCCTCGTAGCTGTCGATTATGTCTCGAAATGGATAGAAGCTATCGCTTCTCCTACAAACGACACACGAGTAGTAATCAAACTATTTAAAAATACCATCTTTCCTAGGTTTGGTGTACCAAGACTGGTAATTAGTGATGGTGGATCTCATTTCATTTCAAGAATCCTCGAAAAACTTCTTCGAAAATATGGAGTGAATCATCGAATAACGACACCATACCACCCACAAACAAGCGGACAAGTAGAGGTCTCTAACCAAGAAATAAAGCAAACATTGGAAAAGACTGTTGCTATATCTAGAAAAGATTGGTCATCCAAGTTAAATGAAGCTTTATGGGCTTATAGAACAGCTTTCAAAACTCCAATAGGAACCACCCCATTCAAACTCGTTTATGGAAAATCATGTCACCTCCCGGTAGAATTAGAACATAAGGCTTATTGGGCCATTAAGACATTAAATTTAAATTACACTACCGCTGGCGAAAAACGCATTCTAGACATAAACGAATTAGAAGAGTTTAGACAAGACGCTTACGAAAACGCTAAGATCTATAAAGAAAGAACGAAAAAATGGCACGACAAGCGTATATCTAGGAAACGTTTTAGCATAGGCGATAAAGTTCTGTTATTTAATTCTAGACTAAAACTATTCCCTGGAAAGCTACGTTCTAGATGGTCTGGTCCCATCGAAATTACTAACATCTTTTCGAGCGGAGCGATAGAAATTAGAGGGAAAATGGTCGAACCTTTTGTCGTAAATGGGCAACGTCTTAAACATTACCATCGTCTCGAGAACGATGAAAATATTCAACTTTTAAAACTTGACGAGCTGCCCACTCATTCGAAAAAATGATTTTCATTTAAATCGTCGAGCTTACGACATAAAACAAAGCGCTTAGTGGGAGACAACCCACGTTTTTATTTCATTTTCTTACCTTTATCTTTTTAATTTAAAATATTTTATTTTATTTTATTTTATCCTGTTTTTATTTTAATTTTCTATTTAAATTTTTATGCTTTTTTGACACTTATAATAATTATTATAATTGTAATCATTATTTTAATCATTGTTATAAAAATCTCAACTTTTTATAATTATAATTATATTTATTATTATAATTTGTTACATCTTTTTAATTTTTATTTCTTTTTAATTTTCCTTTTTTCCAACACTGCCAAATTCTAACTTAATTTTCATATTTTTCAACTTATAGGCTAATCTAGTTACTAACTTATCAAGATGCAAGAAGTTGACAATATGGAAGTTGTGTTCCGAGGAAGAGGACAAGAAGCGAGATATGCTAAGCTAGCTCAGAGGCAAATGGATTTGACTCGCTATCCTCATCACCCGACTATGAAGAAGTTAGGAATTGAAGAAAGTGTCATGTACTTGCTGAACCAAATCGGTTGGACCGGTTCTCACCTGTTCCGCAAATTCTGTACCTACCGAAAGCTCACTCTGGAGTTCTTGAGCTCATTGACTTATCTGCCTAACTGAGGACAAGGAGTGAGGAGAGGAATTATTCTCTTTCGGCTCTTTGGATTGGAATATCAGTTTTGTGTCCGTGATTTTGCTGCTATGTTAGAAATCCCTAATGGAGCGGGTGCATTCACCACAGTTCAAGAGGAACTTTTTGCTTACTGGGAGTTGGAAAATTTTTGGGGTAAGATTACTGGAAACGATAATCCTGAAGAGCATGAATTTCACTCCGAGAACATTCATAACCCTGCTTTCAGATATCTGCATAAGATTATCGCTCACTACATTTTTGGTAAACCTAAGAATGTCACTGAAGTTTCCAGAGAAGAATTGTTCATCATGTTCTGCACTTCTCAGAATCGTCCGGTTAATGCTATTACATTTATGCTAGCAAACTTCGAGCGCATCATGCAAGACGAAGTTTCACCTATTCTGATTGAAGGATTCGTCACTATGATAGCAAATGCTATCAGTTCTGCGTTAATAGAGGTATCATTGGAAACCTTGGTCTTGATCAATTTGACCTCCTTATTGATAACCAAGTTATTTTTCATCATCTTATACAAGAGATGACGATGCATAGGGACTAGGGATTCATACAGAAAGTTATACGGGAACAAAGAAAACAATTATACGAGTCTCAATGCTCTTGTTCCTTGTCTTAGTGGTTCGGCTTTGTTTGACAAATGGACGAGCTTTCCGAAAATGAGAATTTTATAGCAGGTGCTTATGATAGGGTGTGCATTGATTTAACACAATATGGTATCTCAAAAACATTATTTCAACTTCGGAGTAAGCCACCTCACACTTCATTCAAACACATCATGTGTGTTGGTTAGTGTTCGCTTCGGGCAGAACACGTGGCAGCAACGTTAGGCTTGATCTTCAGTGATGGTTGAGGAAAAAGGAGGTTGTACCTGCAAGGCATTCCAATGCCAAAGTAAGTAAGAGAAAAACAAGGTACAACATAAAGTATGAGATTTTGGGCAAAGTTTGGATTACCTTGCCCTCTAGGGATAAAGGGCTATTTATAAGTGTTCTCGTTGGAATGGAGTGGATCTCCTATCTTCGTGGGCCCGAGCGTGATTTCCGACCCAGAATATAGGGGATTATTGATTAGGTCTTGACCAGTCGTTGCTAGGGACGAGATCCCGACGTGCTCGACTATCCTTTAGTCGTGCTCGGAACGCGGGGGAGTAGTCCACCCTATTGGCTATCATGGTTTTGACCAATACTTATTGGATCGGTTTTCGCCAAAGAGTGGGTTGGGCCAATTGGAACGTTTAAGCCAGTCCAGAACAATTAGTTATCAAAAAACAATATTTTGTTCAGGTTTATTTGAAATCAAGATGTCCTATACCAAACATATCATGGAAGTGGACGACAGATTTCACACAAGATGCTGAAACATGTTTGGATCACTCTCTTCCAAGGATGGAAGAGTCCACCAAGTTGAATTACATTGAACGAGAGGCAAATAAGGAAAGGTCGAAGATTGAGCCACCAATAGATTTGGGTAGTGACTCAACTTTTTATGCGTTTTAGTTGTAATCTAAAAATGTAACACGTTATTTTGTAAGTAACGCACCACATAATGTTATAAATTTTGATTGTAATTTTTAGATATTTTTTGTTTTTCAAATTCTGCTCTACATAATTAGCATGGTTATGTTCTTCATAATTTTTAAGTGGATCTGGAGATGCATCTCCGGATACTCCTTTATTAATTAAAAAAAAAACACAAAATATGGGATCATTCGAAGATGCAACTCTGGAGAGACCCTTAATTTTTGAATAAATAAGGCAGATTCTTAGATGTGTCTCTGAAGTATTTCATGCAGATATGATCATGTATGTAAGATCCTTATTGCTCTACAACTTTTATAAATGGGGTCTTTCAGTCTGTTTTCTTTATAAAAACCACAATGACTAAATATCCACATCTTGCTTTTGTGTGTTTGAATGACACAAAACTCCCACTTTAATTTCAGATTTGCGAGGACATACTTCTCGTCGATCTGAAAACTAAACTGAATACTCTCCTGCAATATCCATAAAGTTACCAAGTTTGAGTATTGTTCACTTTCGATAGTCAATGAAGGAAAATTACAATTCACAATGCTTAAATTGAAGACATCTAATGATTTGAAAGTGATGTTGAGTACCTTTTAGCGTTACTTGACAATCAACAATCTTGAATCGATCCACTTTCTAAGAATCAAAACACTCGAAGGTTTCATAGAAACTAGAAACTCCAAGACCTATTGGAGAAGAACTTCTTCTTTTTCCCCATTGGATGTCAATCTCCAAATATCTATAACTCGATTCTTCTATCTAAAAAATAATCTTCACAAGGACAATATAACACATAATGGATCTCCTCTCAACCATATCTCAAACGTTCTCCTAGAATTGAACAACACTCATAAATGATGTTTTTGATTTGAGAAAAAAGATAAATTTTTCAAAAAAATATCACTAAACAACTTTACAAACATAAGAAATGAACACCCAACAAAGTTTTTCTTCAAGGTTAATATGAGAAAGAAGATTTACGTGATTGACAGACACTCAAGGTTTCTCAAAGGTTATCATGTGGATATGCGAAAATATGCAAGAATATTTTCGGCAATTTATGACATAAAGAGAGAAATTTTTTGGTTTTATATGTGCTAGAGATAAGACACAAAATAGGTGTAAAAGCAACACTTTGATTGTTTTTTGATGGACATGGACATTGCTAGAAGGACATGACTTTTTGTCATTTTTAAACTTTAAGGGTGCAGTAGAAACTATCGACCCTCTACCGACTCATTTTTTGATGAAGCTAATCAAGATTTTCGACTCATCCTCTCTTCAATGCCTACCTCATCCTGCCGTTTAATGAAATTTTTTGCAGATCAGACATAAAAAAAAAAAATGAGATGTCTGATTGTCGTCTTTAATTTAAAGGAGAAATTACAGTCACCTCCTTGAATTTATTGAAAGGACACCAACACTCTAATTTTCTCTAATTTAAATTTAAGTTTTCATTTTATTTCTAAAAGAAAAAAAAGTTAAAATTTAAATTTAAATTTTCATTTTATTTCCAAAAATAAAATAAAAAAAGAGAAGAAGGGAGAAATGAGAACAAGGAAAGTTCGCCACCGTTTGTTTAGAAGCTGAAAGTGTTGAGCCGCTTCTTCATCGGAAGCTTCAATGTCAGGAGGAGGACCATCTCGCTCCGCCGGTAAACGCCCCCGTCAGGAAGACGACGACGACGACAATCCCAATCAAAACCTACCGTGAGTTTTCTCCTTCCTTTTCTCAACTCTCAAACCCTAATCCAAAATCAAACCTACATGATTTTACGCATTCTATTATCACATGTTGTATATATATGTTCCCTTCTGTTCGATTTTTCATGAGATTGATATGTTGAGTTTCTCGAACTTGATTTTACGATAGTTGATTTGAATTTATTGATTTATCATATAGAGCAAAGAGGGAGAGGTTTCCAAAGAAAAAGAAAGGGAAGCAAGTAGATGTAGTAGTGGAGAAAGTGATTACTGAGGAGAATGTGAATGATTTGTCCAACCCTATTGTTGCTGCGAAAGAGAGGGTGAAACGCAGGAATCAAATTACTGCTGAGCTTCTCAGTGAGGAGAATGGAGGTGTCTCAATATCGGCTGCTGAAGTGACTTATGAGGTTTGTTTTTTAGGGTTTTCTTTGAGTTATTATGTTGATAGATACTACTTGTAATATTCTCTGTAGAACTGACACCTCTGTGTCAGTGTTAGAATTCAACACCGACACTTGTGATTACTTTTAATTTATTCATCTTTTTCAAATTATTACTGGTGTTGATGTGTCAGGGTCGTGTTTCCAGTGTCTGTGCTTCACAGGTAATGTTTTTAACAAAAAATTTAAATTAACTTCATGCAGAATAAATTATTTGAATTTTGAACAAATAAATAAAAAAAGTGACGGTGTCTGTCCGATAACTAAACAGTTTGCAAAAATTATCTGTTGATGGAGTTAGAAATGATGTAGAGTAGATTTTCGTAATAAGATTATTGTTTATATGGTGTATGACAATATGAGTGTTGATGAATGAACTAGTATATGTTTGGAACCACATCAAATACTTGTCGTACGTGCGTCTACTGGAAGCTAGGAATGCTTGCTTCTCAGGTTTACAGCAAATAAAGACACTAGGATGTGGTTTTTTTGGCTTACGTGATTTGTAAAAGTTGAACCAAACACACTATTATTCAGTTTATGTTTATGCACTTTGCTGTTACTTGGGATTTTGAATTTACTCAAATGTATACAGGTTGTTGAAATATTCCAAATTTCAGCACTTGGGACGTTTCACAAATTGGCAATGCTTGGGAATATTTTTTTCTGAAATAATTTGTATTTGTTGTATGGAGTGTTTGTAATGGATTTTAGTAGGCCTAAATTATATGCTTGTGAAGTTAGTAGCCAGTTGGCTTTTGTTCAAATGCATTTCCGTACTGTGATTCTCTCCTAAATTGGCAGTAATTTTACCGTCAATTTGTTTCCATATTATATGTTCTTGGGTTCATATAAACGATAGGCAAGCAAGCAGTGATTGGTAATGTGTGTTGGCAGGATAATGAAGATTTTGTTGATGATGGAATTCAAATTGAGCCTTTCAACCTAGATAAAGAAAGGGAAGAAGGTTATTTTGATGCGTCCGGAAATTTTGTTGAATATGTAAGAGAAAATGAGATTAAGGTGAGGTATTTCTATTTTCTAGTATTTTTCATTTTCTATTCACGACTATTTCTTTTTTATTCTATTGGTAAATTTCAAGGATTTTTGCAGGATGCATGGCTTGATAATGTTGAGGTTGATCCTAGATATGCTGCATTAAGCTCTGCAACAAAAAATGATGAAGAGGAGGAGGAGGTCCAAGAACTTTCTTCTAAAGATGTGGCAATCATGAAGAGGCGCATTGCAGATGTTCTTGAGTCAGAGGAAACAGTATGTTCTATCATTCAATTTATTCTTAGATCTGATTAATTTAAGAGAACGAGCTAGTGCTTTTATAATTAGTGAAATAAGAAATGAAAACAAAAAGTATTTTATCAAACCAAACAGACCCTTAGTTTAATGTTTTGTGATTTGTTGTCTTTGTTATATTGAAGCATCATTATAGAATGTGACATTTATTTGTCAACTCACTCCAGAGTATATCATCTATATATATGTGTTTTTGGTAAACATTGGTTTTCTTTATGGCAATGGTGTTTCTTGTTGAGACAATTTTTACAATATTTAGGGTTTAGTTTATTCTTTAAATGTATAAAGAATGTATGATTTCGAAGTTGGAACAAGGGACTGGCAAAAATGAAAAAAGTGGAATTTGTTGTAAATTCCATAGCAGGCTATTCAATGTCACTTTAAAACTGACTTGTTAGTGTTTTTCTCTCTCCCTCATGGTTAGCAGAGAAAAACCATACTATTCTCAGTTTACCCTTAAAATGGGTTACCGATGTTCTTAAAAACAAAAGCAACAAATTATTGTGGCAGGAAGTTATATCTAGCATGTAGCTAACTATCATTGTTAATTTTATATAATATTTAATTGCTTTTTCTTAAAGTCCTGCCATGGGAAATCACTATAATTGGCGATAGAATTTATGTACATATTTACATTTATTTTGTCAAGGGATGTTGAAGGTCAATTGTTGGTTTGTTTTAATTGATATTTTTTCCCAATAGGTCTTACAATGTTTGAGAAGGTTAAAAGGTAGCGGTGATAGAAAGACAAAAATGTCCGGTGAGACTAAGATTGTGTTTGACCAGCTAACCGAGGATGCTTCCAAGCTTATGGAGAATGGTGAATACAGTTAAGTCGTTCTCATTTTGCTCCATGGATAATATCCATGGTTAATACATGTATTCATTATGGTAGCCTGATGGGACCCTTTATGTTGTCCAGCTTCTTGTGCTTCAAGATTTTTGTTTTACCATATGATGTGTATTATTAGTTTCCTTATGTTCCCCCCTTTGTATTTCTTGCAGATGTTTATCATGAAAGTAAAGAGGTTTTTGAGCGCGAAGCAGGTTAGTGTATTATATAATGCCCTTATGTGTTCCTTATGTTTTGTGACACGAGTTACTTTATTAACATGATGGAATATGCTGCTTTAAATTCATAACTTGATATATAACTGTTCAGCTATTTCTTTTGATTACATAATTCTATTCTACATATGTCATATTATGGCCGTGTTTTGAAATGAAATATGCTGCCCTATCATCATAGTTTATGATAGCAATAAAACTATTTTTTGAACATTCTCGGCAGTATTTCTCGTCTCTTCTTTCATTAATTATGATATCGACGCATAGCTTTACAAGGAATGTCACCTGTTTCCGTTGGAGCACTATTTGCTAATGCATATGCCTTTTACAATCTCTCTTTTTCAGAAGGATATGAGAAATTAGCCAGGGCAAGAGGAGAAGGCACATCCACGGACACTCCAAATCCACCTTTGGCTAGTGCTGATGATTTTGATATGTTTGCTGATGACGATGAGCATGCTGCCGCTGAACCATCTACAGTTGAAAATAATGCAGTTAGTGAACCACCATCAGATGCCATTAATTCTGGTACAGAGGGTAAAAACGTTGCCTCTATTAATTTGGCATCTGAACTGGAACTTTTTTTTGCTGAATTTTATCTTTAAGCTTTTAACTGGTTCTACTTTTCTTTCTAGGCGGAGCTTTGCAGAGTGATTATGTGTATGATGAATCTTCTGGGTACAACTTTTCTCTTATACTCTAAAATGATCTATATAATTCACCTATGTTTTAATGCAAAAAACTTCATTTAGAACTCATTTCTTCTTTTCCTTGATGAATTCTTTTATAAATAAATTATACTGAAAATCCGATCTGACATCGATTCATATATTGGTCCAGGTATTATTACAGCAGCAGTTTGGGCTATTATTATGATCCAAATACAGGGCTTTATTGCTCTGCAGAATCAGGGAAATGGTATGTGTATTGATGATTTCTCTTAGTGCATGTCATGTGTCCTTTTTTATGTTTGTAGTATCTTTATTAGCCATCTGAAACATGCCTTTAGATGTGAATGCTTTACTCCTTTGTTTAAATCCTAATCCTATTCTGGTTAGATATATATTTCTTATATGGAAAGGAAACTATATCAAGAAATATTTATAATTTGTACTTTACTTTTTAAGCTCGATCTTGGGTGAAAATTAAAAGACACATGAATAATTCTGCTTGTGGTAGACCAAGATAAGAATATACCAATAGCTAGAGGAGAAGGAAATCAAAGAAAATTATAGCTCAAACCATTGAGAACCAGATCAGACATGGTCCATGGCATGCCACTTTTTGGTGTATTTAGTCGACCCTACCTAATGGAAAAAGGTTTTACTTGTATGTTTGTTGGTGATGGTAAACACTGTTATTATCTAAGGATCAAGGGAATTCTAGAAAAGAGGCGCATTTACCTGTCTCTATCTTAAACACAGGCTCTTGGATTTTTGGTATTCCATGTTGGATGGACCTTGTAAAAGTAGCTGGATAGTTTTTTTATATTAATAATCAGGTATTGCAGCTCTCAAACTGTGTAGAGTTTTAACATTTCACACGAGTGGTTAAGATCTCCCTCTAGACTTTTAACATTTTTCTATTTCTAGGATTAGTTCTTGAGAATTCAGGTTAAACTTTACGAGTTATGTCTTTTCATTCAAGGGCTCTTGAGTAGTAGTTGTATAGTTTAGTTACTACATTCTGTGGTGGATTCATTTTTTGGTCTTATTGCTCACGGGGAATGTTTGTTTTTGTTTTAATACAGGTACTCATTTAATGAGGAGACTGGCGCCTACGCCGAAGTTAACGAGGTTGCATCCAATTTGAGTTGAGGGACCTGTTTCAGAGTGGTACAGACAATTTATAGCATACTCACAGTCGGTGTCTTCCAGTGGCATTTGTACAGACAGTAGCATTATTGATCTTTTTGCAGATACTTGTATGCGGGGCACTTTGTACTTGTTTAGGTGCTGCTCCAGATGTTTTTCTTCTGCCTTTACCTCTTTAAGGTTGCTGATGTGTAATGGCTAAAAACTCACCTAAATTACACTTTCCCGTTGCCATTTCAATGGAAAAAAAACCTTATTATGGTTCTGGATGTAGCTTGGAAAACCCTATGACTGCAGAAACAAAAATAGCAGTTGTCTGTTTACGCATCAAATTCCTAATCTGTTTAAGTTCAAGTGTTATTACATAAGCTGATTAATCACTCTTTCTTAGTGTGAATGTATTATGCATTATTATTACACCATGTATTCTCTCACTGCCATTGTTAAATATTAGACAGTAAAACAAATCATGGTTCTCTCATTCCACAAACTATGCTACAAATTCTGAAATCTGTCCACCTTTTGTGTATTTACTACTTTTGTATTGTTTTAAACTTATTGCGTAGCAATTATATTATGTTTTATGGAACAATCTTAATCTATTAAATAATTGAATTTACTATAATCACTTAGAATAGTGTTTTTTTATTTCTTTTATAATATTTCCCCCTACCCAACCCAGTCGGTTCTAATAATTTAATTGATCACTTTTTGGCAAATAAAAATTTGATATGCATCAATTGGAATTCCTGGTTTATCGGATTATGTTTTTTTATCCTAAGACTGTTTGACTGTTTGTTGGTTCACACAATTTTCAAGATACTATTTTTCTGGACAACACGAGTAGAATAGAACTGAATAACTTTATCAAAAAGATAGAATAAAGGTGTCATTGCTTTACACCACTGATGTCGTAAAGTTATTAAACAACATTTATATAATTTAAGAGTTTAGTTACATTACAGTATTATAACTTTTAAATGAGTTATAGTTAAAATAAAATTTCTTAATTATATAAAACGTTTACATTAATTAATAATAATTATAAAAAATTACGTGTATAAATTAATTTGATTATAAAAATAATTTTTATTACTATGAATACAATGGCAGTTTTATAACTTTTATTACTAAAATCAGATGATTATACTTTTAATCTATCAAAAAAAATACTAGTAATGTAAGAATATCTTATGAGGCTACATTTTATTATTATATTATAATATAATTCATTTTCCGTTGGTGTCTATCTCACGCAGAATCACCACCTTCTTCAAACTCTGTATATCTGAAAAACAAAAAAAATGCAAACAGTTCCTAATGTATATGGCACCTCACTTTCCAAAATCGAACCATATTTACGCATGGAACCCTAAAGATTCGCATCCATCACTGTAATCAATGGCGGAGGAAAATGGAGAAGAAATCAGTGGCGGATTCTCGATGGACTCAACCGAATCACGCTGGGTTTTCCACGAAGATGACGATGACGAAGATGTATCGGATATTGAAGAATACGACGCCGATTTGAGATTGAGAGGACGGACTACTGTAGTGGATTCAGAAGACGAGGATAATCTCGAACAGAAGCTGATACGGACTGGTCCTCGAATCGATTCGTTCGATGTGGAGGCTCTTGATGTTCCCGGTGCTCCGAGAAATGATTATGAGGTCGTTACTTTTTCTCTGTAGTGGAAATTTGTGGTTTCTTTTTATGCTTTTGTTGCTAATTTTAGAGTGGAGTGTCGAATTTTGATGAATTGGAGTAAATTGTAATGCTAGTTTATAAGGTTTTTTGATTTCAAAGATGATAATTGAGATTGAGTAGAATTTAGCTATGAAGCACAGACACCGAGTCTATACATCAACACCAAGAATAATTTGGAAAAATAAGTATATTAAATTGACCGTTATCCAGTGTCAGTGTCGGAAACTGACACACTTTTTTCAGAGGTGTTGATGCTACAGAGGAGTTTAGTTAGTTGTATTGTAATAGCTAGAAAGTATTTTGGTGTCAATTTTTTTGAATTTGATTTTAAATCATAAGTTGAAATTTCAGAATGGATATCCATGTATGTGTGTGTGTGTGAAACTTTATACTATTTGTTATTTTGTTAATTTGGTAATTGAGTATTATAAGCTGATTATAGTTCACAAAAATGGAAAATAAAGAGAAGAAAAATATGTATGAAATTTAGTGAAAATAGGAGATGTGTTGATGATGTAAAATAACTTTACACAGCCTTCTAATGAACGACGTGCGTCGCACCAAATCATACAGATATTTTAAAACGACTTGGATGATTTGGCAGATTGGTGGTTTCTTATTCGACGACCGTGTAAAATTTCTTTATACTGACGGTGTATGTCCATTAAACTCTGAAATTTAACACGGTTCAACCTTCAGCCTACATTCACAGGCAAAAAAGAGAGATAATTTACACGATGATTGGTGAAGATTAAACAAGTATCAAGTATTTGCTCAATGCTCTGAATCACGCATTTTGATTCACCGTATTGTGTCTTATTATTTTTTAACAATAAATAGGAAACTAACTAGTGATTTTATAATAATAGCTACTTAGTAATGTTTAGCGTCTAGTGATGCTCACTTCTATTGTTTTTGGATGTTGATACTTCATCCTTTTGTTTAGTTTATGGATTATATGAAATCTACTCCGTAATTAACTGATACATAATACATTTGTTTAAGGCTTGTGTCCACCCTTTAAAAAACCTCGTGCTACTCATTCATAAGAGTATAAAGTTGTAAAATGTAATGAAACATAAAAAAAATGTTAATGTTTTTTGTCTTTATAATTTATTGCAGGACATCAGTGTAGGAAAGAAAATTGTATTGGCTTTTCAGACTCTTGGTGTTGTATTTGGTGATGTCGGAACAAGTCCATTATATACATTCAGTGTTATGTTTAGAAAGGCCCCTATAGATGAAAATGAAGACATTCTTGGAGCATTATCACTTGTCTTGTATACTTTGATCTTGATTCCCTTGCTGAAGTATGTCCTGGTTGTTATGTGGGCCAATGATAATGGAGAAGGTATATTAAACTAAATATTCTAAAATGGCTTTAATTTGTATACATTGTCAATGTAAAACTTTTTTACGCCTGCATCCTATCAAATCACACCATAGTGTTGCATGTAGAGATTTGTGGAGACGCTTTAGGAACTAACTTAAGAAAGTGACACTATAATGTGTGATTTAATTGGATACACATGTAAAAAAGTTTTACACCGTCGGTCAATGCATATTAATTAATCTCTTCTAAATTAAACCTTTAATATTACTTTCCTTTCTCTCTCTGACTATCATGGTATTCTGCCAATTATGTTCTCAATATCATAGTTGTTTTCAAACTACTGCAGGTGGTACTTTTGCCTTATACTCCTTAATTTGTCGTCATGCTAAGGTGAGTCTTCTCCCCAATCAGTTGGCATCAGATACCCGTATATCAAGCTTTAGGCTTAAGGTGCCATCCCCTGAGCTTGAAAGGTCATTAAAAATCAAGGATAGACTTGAGGGTTCTCTAACTCTAAAGAAGACTTTGCTGATAATAGTGCTTGCTGGTACTTCTATGGTGATTGCTAATGGTGTTGTAACACCAGCAATGTCAGGTTATTAACTGCTATTACTTTATTTTGCCAAAAATCTGGTCTTATTGATACCCATAACATACCAGTAATGATACCTTGTTACTTGTGTTTGTGGACAACCAGTGTTTTCATCACCATTTGAATACTGTTTAGTGTATTCTTTTGTATAATAATTCTCACTTTCTATCTATGACTTGTTGCAGTATTGTCATCTGTTGGTGGTTTAAAAGTTGGGATAGATGCAATCAAGCAAGGTATTACATTAACCTATAAATCAACTCTGTTATATATATGTAACCAGGGCCGGTCCAAGGCACTGAAGTAAGGGCTTTAGGCCTTAACAAAAAAATTTCTTAAAGTTATTAACTAGTTTTTTGTAGAAAAAAGGGAAGGCCCCTCATGATAGAAAAATGCCCAACTTTAAGGTCACTCATTTCAAACGCCTCTCTCAAAACTTGCTTTAGGCCTTACTCAATGTTGGACGGCTCTGTCTGTAATAATAGTTATTGATACCTAGGTTTGACATTATTACCATCAAGACCAACTTTATCTGTAAATCTGGTGACATCCAACAATCAACTTCCCTCCAGGAAGAATATTGTCTGAATTCCCATACTTTTAAGTGTGCGCGTTTCTTCTGCCATAGCTGGCATTACCCGGGGAAGGAAAACACTCCACATGCAGTCTTAAGAATGAATATAGAAGTCAAGGACCCTAGACGTCGGAAAAGACTAAGGAGGCTTAGCTTGATTATGAAAATGAACGACAAGCATGTTTCCCGTGTTGACACAACTCACAAGACAAAGTTCATATAGATGGGAAAGTTTGGAACCAATTTATGCAACTTCGCAAAGCTGGGGTAACGCGGTTTAGCATATATTATAAGGGGAAATTTGTGTTACTGCAACAATGAGGATGGGTGGTGAGTTGGTAGAGGTCATGAGACTTGCTTATGATGCCAATCATTTGACCTCAACTCCAGTTCTACAGCATTTACTATGTTTACATGATAGCACACAAGCATAACTGTCCTATATATACTTGGTTTCTAACAATTTACAACAAATATTTACTACTGCAGTCTATTAACTTGGTCTGGGAGAATGGAAAACCTTTTTTGTTTTAGTTTTATTTCTGAAGGGGGTTAGCTAGGTAGGCGTATTAAATACAAGCTGAGTTGATTTATAAGCTTATGGTTTGGTCATTTATATAACTGCATTAATCTTTTCTTCAATTTTAACTATGCAGATGAAGTGGTGATGATTTCAGTTGCCTGCTTGATTGTTTTGTTCAGTGTACAGAAGTTTGGAACGAGTAAAGTGGGACTTGCAGTTGGACCTGCTTTGTTCATATGGTTTTGTTCTCTTGCGGGTATTGGGATATACAATCTTGTCAAATATGACAGAAGTGTCTTGAAGGCATTTAATCCTATGCATATCTACTATTTCTTCAAGAGGAACTCAACTAAAGCATGGTATTCTCTTGGGGGATGTCTTCTGTGTGCAACTGGTAAACAAAATACGCAGGATCTTGAAACTAGGAGTGTATTAATAGTATAGATTTTATCTTGCCACTTAGGTAGATTAGCTGTACTGATAGTGTTTTTATTTGTTTAGATACAATGCATTGCTAGCAATTATGATTGGCACTGTCTAAGTTTTCCCACACTCACTTTTTTATTGTGGTGAATATGTAATATGAATGTAACTGTTGCTGTACACCACCTGTACAATTTATTAAAATTCCTAGTGAACTGTGTTGCAGGTTCTGAAGCCATGTTTGCAGATCTTTGCTACTTTTCTGTACGATCAGTGCAGGTAAAGTCGTACTAGTATTTATTAGAGTATCGTGCTTCTTTCATATCTATTATTATTTATTTCCTTTGTTTTCCTGTGTACTAATATGTGATACTGATGGTGCTACTTTGCAGCTTACGTTTATCTTTCTTGTTTTGCCATGCCTGCTATTGGGTTATTTGGGTCAAGCTGCATACCTTATGGAAAACCATGCTGATGTTGGTCAGGCCTTTTATTCATCTGTTCCGAGTAAGTGTTGACAATATCATTCTTTGCACTGGTTGTCTTTGCAATTTATCTTTTTTTACAGTTGGCCGTTTCAACAAATTACAGGATTTTCAAGTAATACTTTTCTCTGTCTGCAGGTGGTGCATTCTGGCCAACTTTCCTTATTGCTAACATTGCGGCACTTATTGCAAGCCGGGCTATGACAACAGCAACATTTTCATGTATAAAGCAATCAACTGCACTCGGTTGTTTCCCTCGTCTTAAAATCATTCACACATCCCGGAAATTTATGGGCCAGATCTATATCCCTGTCCTAAACTGGTTTCTCCTGGCTATGTCGCTAGTGCTTGTCTGCTCAATATCCAGCATTGATGAGATTGGAAATGCCTATGGTAATGATTATTTTAATGTTTTGTAATAATATAATATTTATAGTTTTAGATTACTTAACACATGTCCTTAAGGAGCAAGTTAGCAAGGCCTAATGTTTTTCATATATACAGATAATCTTTAAAATATATCAGCAATATTTACAGTGCTTGTGATAATGTTAATATCACGTTTTTTGTTGAGGTTAACATTCAGAACAAAATGCTTTGAATCAAAAGCATGTGTTACTGTACCTCCGCTCATATTAATTTTGAGTTAAGAATCATTAATACAACCGGAGCCTTGTAAAAGAATACCTGATTTGCTTAGAGAAACCCATGCATACTGAGACTTTAAAGTTTAAACCCTATTGTATTGTTGTCCTGTTTTTTGAAAAACTGGATTAAGCTAGGAACAATATCCGATTGTCAGTCTATGTATATGTTTAAGAGGTAGTAGTTATGGCTATAATTTTATTTCAAATGGGTATGGTCACATTTCTGTTGAATTTACGGGAAACACTTCATCTTGAACTTTGAATTTGTGAAATGAATAGATCCTGATCGATAATAATTTGATTTGGAAATCTAGATAGGGAGATTGTCGCTGGACAGCTTAGCTTTCTTTGGCTTTTTTGGGCTCTAAACCTAGTTTTCATTATATTATGTTATTCTGTATTATTGATGAATTCATATTCAGCTTTTTCCTTTTTCCACTTTCAGGAATTGCTGAGCTGGGGGTGATGATGACGACCACTGTTTTACTAACCGTTGTTATGCTTCTTATATGGCAAATACACATTATCATAGTGTTGTGTTTTGCAGTAGTCTTCTTGGGATTGGAGTTGACATTCTTTTCATCTGTTCTATGGAGTGTGGCAGATGGAAGTTGGATAATTTTGGTCTTCTCTGTAATAATGTTTCTGATAATGTATGTATGGAATTATGGAAGCAATCTCAAATATGAAACTGAAGTCAAGCAAAAACTGTCGATGGATTTGATGCGAGAATTAGGGTCTAATCTTGGGACAATACGTGCTCCTGGAATCGGTTTGCTTTATAATGAATTGGTCAAAGGAATACCAGCAATTCTTGGACATTTTCTGACTACACTTCCGGCAATTCACTCCATGATCATATTTGTAAGTATCAAGTATGTTCCGGTTCCTGTGGTACCTCAAAGTGAAAGGTTCCTTTTCCGGCGAGTTTGCCTCAAAAGTTATCATATATTTCGTTGTATAGCCAGGTATCTAACTCCAACTATCTGCTTTGCATCCAAATCGAACTCCTAAATACTTCTTTTAGATCCAACTTGTGCAATAGCTTCATGTATATCACTTTAAGTGGATCATTTATTGAAAGAATTAATAATGTATGCTGTTATCATTTAATAAAAAGTATTTTTATCTGTGCTTTCATATCAACAGATATGGTTACAAAGATGTTCGAAAAGAAAATCACCAGACTTTTGAGCAGATGCTGATTGAGAGCCTAGAGAAGTTTATACGCCGTGAGGCTCAGGAAAGATCACTAGAAAGTGACAGGGATGAAGATGTTGATTCAGAGGATGAGTACTCTGGCTCCAGAGTTCTAATTGCTCCCAATGGTAGTGTTTACTCGCTCGGGGTTCCTCTTCTTGCTGGTTTTAAGGATACAAGCAACACCTCTGTTTTAGAAGCAGGCACATCAGAGGTGTTAAGCCGCACCACCTCCGATTCCTCGGTGTTTGATGCTGAGCAGAGCCTTGAAAGGGAGTTATCTTTTATTCACAAGGCTAAAGAATCTGGAGTTGTTTATCTTCTCGGTCACGGAGATATAAGAGCAAGGAAGGACTCTTGGTTTATCAAGAAGCTAGTAATAAACTATTTCTACGCCTTCTTGAGAAAGAACTGCAGAAGGGGGATCACAACTTTAAGTGTGCCCCATTCAAATTTGATGCAAGTTAGCATGACTTACATGGTTTGAAAAATCAATTTTACAGCGCAACGGAACAGCAATTCACTTGGAAACCACTGGGCGATACGGTGAAGAGGCTCTCAAAAGGTTTTATTTTGAAATGCACAGTTCAATTTGTTTGCTTGATCCTTTCTAGTCGTTTGGTCTTGGTCTAGCTAATCATCAGAAACCTCACTGGTGTTTGTTATGGCTGCGTCGGCCATCTTCATATACGGAATCGAAATAGGCTGATAAACATAAGAACAGATATGTTAAAAATACAGCATTAAGTATACACATCTGTGGACACTGAGTCTTGTACAGTGGCATTGGATTGCCCTTAGTTTTACTTTTAATATATTAAGATCGCATAAATTTCTTGTTTGCTTCCCATTTTTATGAAACATTTTTTGACTGAAACTCAATTCATATTTACTTTTCATCTAAAATATTTGGATGATGTGTCCTGTGTATTTTGGTTTTTGATTTCACTGATTCTGGAGAAAAATTCAATGCCACTTTTTATGAGAAGATTAATTTTTAATTTTAAAAAATGATTTACTTTATAATTTAATCAATAGCATCGAAATAATTAATTTATCTGAATGTTTCTACATCAATGACATGAGTGCTATGTTACAAGATTTAAAGCATAATCACATTATGATTTTTTATATAATAATTTCAACAAATGACTAAAATTGGGAAATTTCAAAATATTAGAGTATGAGTGAGTAGCCTATTTAAAAGCAACTAAGTTGCTTGATATGTTTTAAATGATATTATTATATGGTTTTGTTGTATTCTAGAAAGGGTAATTTAGTCTTTTTTATATATTTAGTATTTATATTCTATGGAACTAATATTAAACATGTTAATTTTTAAAGATGAGTGTACTTCTCATCCTGAATATGTTAATGTGTGGTTAAGGATATTGGGAGTTGTTCTTGCCATCCTTATGAGAAGAATCACTCTTTTAAATTTTAAAATTGTTTTTATGTAAATTTAACATGTAAGGGGTAAGAGAATCATACATTTATTCATCAACATTTTATTAGAAAGATTGCATGAGGTTATACGAGAATACATAACGATACTTTTCAACATTTTATCAAAAAGTTAACTTGATTAAAAAAATTGCACGAGGTTATACGATAATCCATAACGATACATTAAAAGCTTTGGTTTCTGGTAGAATTGGTTTTTCAACACCAAATAAAAAGTGGATGTATTTCTCTAAAATAGGTCATTTTGTAGACGTGTGTATGAAAAAAATTTGTAGTGTTGACAAGGCATGATTTTATAAAACCTTTTTTTTCTTCGAAGTGGCTTACCAAATAATCCATGATTAGTTTAAAATTGCATCATGTTAATTTAATTTCTTTCCATAGTTTAAAAATGGCTGCCTCGTTTGTGTACTCTTCACCAATTTTAAAACTGTTTGTTTGTATCATAACAGAATTCAATAGAGGTATTCCTTAGAAGGATAACCATTTTCTAGTACCTTTGTGATCACAAGGATTGGTTTGAAGTTGCTTGCAATTTTTTCGAATAGCCTTTTGTAAAATTTTTCAAGCATCCAAAATCAGTGGAGGTTACACATATACTATTTACGGCAAAAGTGCACACAAAACCCAACCATTTTCACATAAATGAGTCCACAAATTTCTTGATATTGAACATCAGTAAATTCTACAGCGCGCAGGTCGAATAATCACCATAAGTGGCCTCAGAATCACCTACTGAAAAGAAGGTAGAAATTATAACATCACAAATTGTTCTTAATCAGGATCTTATACATATCTAAAATTGAAGGATAAAAGATTTGAAAACAGTTTAGTTGTTTAAAGGATTTTATCATTATTATATCATAAACACTTTCATTTTTGTTGAGTAACAGCATACCTTAAACCTTTGACTTTAGATGACCACTTTTTAGCGACTATCTTCCTGACCTGCCAATTAACCAACCCACCATGCTTCATGTAAATCAAATTATTTTTATACTAACATGCAGTTGGGTAGTAATTATCAAATGAATAACAAGTAGATTTAGCTACAGATTGAATGTCCATTATCATGAGCAACTATTTAAAAACTGAATCAAGGTAAAAGTTCATGTACATGTCGAGTTTCTTGAGGCGGGTCATGAAGCGGGCATGAGCGAAATTGGTTATGCCGGCCCAAATTTGGTATAGGAAAGTATCTGATTGAAATATGATTGGGGGCGCATGTATGGCGGATGAGAGGAAATCATAATCCCGGATGGAATTGGAAACAACTAATCTTGATTCTCAATCACCATTAAGAGATCATATCAATCAGGATCAATCACATTAAATAGCCTTTGGTGGGCTTTTGTCTGAGGCTGGTCAGAATTACTATACAAGGACAAGTAAAGCCGCAGTCGAATAAACGAGTGAATAGAGAAACATTCATTCACAGTTCCCTAGTTTATTCGACTATGGCTTTACTAATCCTTACTAGTAAAGTTATCATTGGTGTTTCATAAACATTACGAGTATGGTTCCTAAAAAATATATAAGTGAATTTTCATATTTTCATTTATAGACCATGGATATACCATTAATTGTGTAGGTATCAATAAAGGGATGTTTAGTGAGTGAATGCAAGCATTATACATGAAATGAAAAAGAATAGAGCAACCAGAAAGCTTCCAGAAAATCTCATGCAACTCCCATCATACTTGATTTGTTTTGTTAGGGAAACTGGGAGAGAAAGCAGAAAGCTCATTTTGATTCTGTTAGACATAATATGGCTATATGATAGAATTTCAATACACCTTTTTTTATGCAGACTTAATACAACTTCATGTATAAAAAATTATTGCTGTGTCATGCTTCACAATCAGCTCTATAAACTCAAGCAACATCTTTGCATTACATGAAATTTTAGAAAACAAAAAGCAAACCAACAAATATAGTAGCATGTGCAGATGTTGATCAATGAAACAGCATAAGAAAAGTGAATGAAATATGTAAGATATGCTGAGAATGTTGAAAGTATACTAACCTCTAAGGGTAGTTGCAAAACCACATGTAGTTAAATGGTTTGCAAGTGTTTCTCCTAACTGCTTTTGCCAATTTGGTGGAGTTTTATCTTCAGATAATAAAGGTGAAACTAGTGCTGTCTCTGATGCTAGATTCACAGTTGCAGATAACACTTGTGGCTGTCCATTAATAACATACATTTACATTGCAATCATAGCTTTAAAAAAAAATCATCTATTATATATGTAGTAGTTTTAGTTTTATAATTATTTCATGAATTATACTTAGGGCTGTAAAAAAATTCAAGAACTGAATTGAACTGTCGAACACCGAACTGAAGTTTAAATACCCAAACTGTTATGTTTGGTTAGTGAATCAAACCTTAATACCAAACAGTTCTAGAACCGAACTGAAACTAAAACCAAACCGAAACTGAACCTGAACCGAACCAAGACTGAAAAATGAAAAATGTTTAAAATAAGTTTATAAAAAAAAAAGTTGAAAAATAGCTTAACGGTTCGGTTCTTTGATAAACTGTTCGGTACGGTTTGGAATTTCGGAACGGCATACCAAACCAATAATTTTGGTTCCATTCGGTTCTTAGTAAATTGAAACGGTTTGGTTCGGTTCGAGTGAATTTTTTCTATAATTTAGTTTGGTTCGATTCAGTTTTTCGCACAAACTGTCTGTCCCATGAACAATCTTAATTTCACTTATCTAACTAATCTTTTATCACTATTCGTATCACTTGGATAGTGTTAAATTTTTTTAGTGTAAGTTTTACCGTCTATTGTAGTTCTCACCTGCTCAGAGATTAATCTTTACAATTGCGCAGATATAATTAATGGTGAAAATAGAAAACATGAATAACAAAAATGAAATATACATACTTGAGTTTCGAGAATTTTTTTGACGCTAGATGCACATCCCTCACACATCATTCCCTGCATAACAAATTGGAATTCAGTTCACTTTGATTCGTTCATGTCAAAATAAAAAATACGATAAGAAAGAGAAAATGAGTACAGACCCGAACATGGAGAACAATAGCATCATCTTCATGGAGGTGGTCCCCACCACTGGAAGAAGCTGAGCACCGTAACCGCAATGGCTTAACTGAGTTGTGGCAGGGAGCATGGTGATTCAGCTGCCGTTGGATGCTTCTGCCTTTTTGAAAATTCAGATTAAGAGGTTTGAAAAGTGATATCTGCTTCACAGCAGAAACCGTTGTTGCTGTAGGAATTTGGATTACAAGAATCGAAGAAGAAGAAGATGACATGGTTGAAGATTATTTGAAGACCAAATATTGTCCAATTATATATAAGATCAAATCCGTTTTTGATATTTTTTATTTTTCAATATTTTTCTTTCTTTTTTTGGGTACTAGATAGTGAAAAAAAATCTCCAAAATAAAGTTCACTGAGCGTTATCTAGTAAGAGAGTGATGATTTGTATAAGAGGTTTGGTAAAAGATCGGTGCGCTGCATCATTATTAGCCTCATATTTTGTTAGATGATCACATAAGTATTGCCCTTTTTAAGAGTGTGAAATATTTGAACTCGCCATTCTCTAGTGAAATTTTCTTTAATGTTGCGAAGAATTGTGATATAGTGATGTCAAATATTAATTGATTTTGAGATAAGCTTGATAGTAGAGTTGGAGTCAGAATAGCACATCAGATATTTGATGTCAAATTCATAAGTCATACGCAAACCATGATATAGTATCATTAGCTCAGCCTGAAGGATGTTGGAATAATAAATATTACTTGCAAAATCATAAAACCAAGCACCGTTAGCATTTCGAATCAATCCACTGAAACCCGAGGCCACTACCATCAACATTCAATGTCATATTACTGTGTTTGTGTGCATTCCAACATGTCGTTCTCGTTGGATGAGACAAATTATGCTTGAGAACACATTTAGTTAATAGATGAACATAATTCACTATGATGAATTTCAAAGTATAAGAAAATACCATTAATAACCACCAGCAAGACACAATTTATTCCTCGCGCGTCACAACCACCAGCAAGCAGCCAAAAAGACGGAGTCATCATTGATGTCATGTTTAATCAAATCATATAAACTATCTTCCTGAAAGAATAGTAAGTCCAATAAATCAAGGGTTAAATATGTTTTTGGTCTCTATAGATATATCAATTTTGGCTTTTAGTCCCTATAAAAAATATATTAATTTTTAGTCCCTATAAAATTACTTTTGCACTCACTTTTGGTCCCTCTACATGGACTAAAACTGAGTGCAAAAATAATTTTATAGGGACTAAAAGTCAATATTTTTTTATAGGGACTAAAATCATTTTGGGTAATTTTATAGGGACTAAAAACATATTTAACTAGGGGTGCTCAAAACCAAACCAACCCAATAGAAAACCGCAAACCAAACCAAACCAAACCGAAACCGCAAAAAACCGCATTTGGTTCGGATTAGTTTGGGTCATCATTTAACAAAACCGCACGGTTCGGTTCGGTTTGCGGTTTGTATTTTGTAAACCGAACCAAACCGAATCAAACCGCATTATGTTACAACCTAACTTTTACTTTACTCACAACGAACCCAAACTTAAACCTATTATACGTTAGCCTTATGATTACGAACAATTTTTCTCATCCTTACACATATATTTTTCAGTCCTGATCTTCTCAAATCTCTAATAATATTATCGCACCTTCTTTGTCACATACATCTTCCCTCTTCTTCTATAATCTCTACTCTCTTATATTCTTTCATTTTCACCTTCTCATTTTTATGTAAATATTCTGTAATTCAGTTTCGTTTTTATCGCCCATCTTCTTCTCTAATCTCTCAACTTTTTTTCTTTTTCACCTTCGCTACCTCTCGTCTCTTCTATTTTTCTGTTTCATTATAATATTTTTATATTGTTTTATGCTATTATTTTATGTTTAATATTCCACTTTTGTCTAATTTAATTTTTACATATTAAATGGAAAATTGTTGTCAAAATATGACGAGTTTTGTTGTTATTTGATAGTGTATGAATGTCTAAATACAAAATTATGTTGTCATCTATATGTGTATGTATGGCTCAATAAAATATTTATAAAAACCGAACCAACCGAAGTGAACAAAACCGCATTAGTTTGGTTTGGTTTGGTTCGGATTTTTTTTAAAAGCCAACCGAACCAAACCAAACCGCACGATTTTTTCGCTTGCGGTTCGGATGATTTTTTCGTCAAAACCGCCCAAACCGCACCGCGATCACCCCTATATTTAACCCATAAATCAATAGATTTTCAAATGTGAGTAGCAAATTCACAGTTCCCTGACAGTGTAGAGTTGTCTCAGCATTTTGATGACATTTAGGACATAGATCTGTCTGGAGCACACCATGATGGCACAACATGGATCTTATATAAAGAAACTTATATAAAGCCGTCCAAAGCACTTTCACCTTCTCAAAAGCAGGAATATGCTACATCAACTTAGACTACTAAAATAAGTACTAAGACTAAAATAAAATTAATTTTATTTAATGATTAAAAATATATAAATAAAACATTTTTTTATAAATACTACTACTAATATATCGTGAAATAAAAGAAAATATCACAATTTGGTTATGGCATGAATGACTAGTTTGAATTAAGTGAAATCAACAGTAAAATCAATAATGACTCATTTTGTTCATTTTATGTTCAAACATAATAAATTATTGAACCTATTTTATTAATTTGGATAAGATCATCTAGTTTAGGGGATCATTGATTTCGTTCTTACACCTTTAATCTTACTTCCCCATTATGTTAGTAGGTGTTTTTATCATATATGAATTATGTCTTTTTTATTATTGGAAATTTGATTATTATTCCTTATCTAAAATGGATCAAGGAGGTGACTTTGAGGAAGATAGTCGAATAAATGCTTATGTATGTTGATGGGGGACAATACCTATAAATACTTCGACATTCAATTCAGTAAGCAAAATGATAAGGTAGAGGTAAATAAAGTAGAAAATTGTGTACTTCCACCTATGGTGTTCGAGGTCTTTTTATAGGGCTCCTGAGAATATCGACTTCTTGGCTAAGGATCGTAATTGTATATCATTGGGTTGAGTTTCTGGTGGATTGAGTTTAGGGCATGTCCATAGTTAGTACTCATATAACACTTCTCATTGGGATGATCTTGCTATCACTAGTAGTTGGGATAAGACTTGCTTCATTTGTGTCAAGGTCTTCTTACACTCGTTCGTCCATTCGAATGATGTTTATTTCTTTAGTATTTTATTGAATGACAAGGCATGTTCAGCGAATTTTGATGCAAATTGTGATAGTGTAATCAACATTCTATTAAAGTGATTTTCTTTCATCTTTGTTCACTAAATAAACTTTAAGTAATTTTCTTTCATGTACTCTAAAACTAAACTTATTGGGGTTTAGTCTTTTTTGTATGCTCGCATTTTCTTGAAGACTTGGCAAAAAAGGTGGAGCTTTTTATTGATTTCTACCACTTATTTGTACTCTGAAAGTAAATAAACATGAATAATTGATACTTATAAATTATTTTTAAATAAAAAACAAAATAATTTATAATTTTAAAATAATTTTATTCGACAATTAGAACCAAAATCAGTATAACTTGTTTGTTGGGAAGCACCAAAGAGGCAGAATTTGTATTATCCACGTTTATTTAAAGATAAAAACCGTCCGTGATTCCTGATATTGGTCTGAAATTGACCCACCTATCCACCACGCGTCATAAAACTATTGGCCAGTTTACAATTAATTTCCAAAACTTTCAAACTCAATTTTCCATAAACAATTTTCAGACAAAAAAACCCAAAAATTAAAAAATGTCAAATATACCGCGTCAGTTTTTCACTTTGACACGTCACTCGAGTGTTGAAACAAAAAAACAAAAAACAAAATAAAATAAGAACAGAGTCTCTCTTCTCTCTCTCTTTCTTCGTCGTCGTTCTCCGTTCGCGTTGATTTCAGATTCAGTCATCGCTATGGCGGAGCGTTCTTCTTACGAATTGGGTCCTCGATTAGGTCATTTTTTCAATTCCTTTTTGGTTTTCATAATTTGTTACTTTTTTTCTTTGTTAATCGGTGTTAATTTGACTAATTGCTTGGATCTTGTTACTATTTTTGTTTTTTGTTTTTGGATATTTTTTTTTTATGGAGCTTTGTTGAACTTCAATTTCAGCTATGTTAGGGCTAAGTGTTAGTCAGTCATGATAATGGTTTCGCTAATGGAACTCTGTTTCAGCTATAGTAGAATTGAAGCTTAATTGATTTGGGGTTTTGGTTGTTTTATGTGAATTTCTATTTTGATTTTTAGGGTTTTTTATCGAGAAATTAGACTTGGATAAGTTGTACTGAAACTAGGCTCTGTTTGTTGAGTATTATATCACTTCTAATATGATGCATGTTCCTAATTTGTTTTCAACTTGAGTTCATAAGCTCTCTGAGATAGTTTATAGTTTATTTTATCTTTTGTTATGTAAATTGGTTATACTTATGTGCTTTATCATGATAAGTGATTATGCTATAAGCTAAAAATTAAATTATTTGTTATTCAAGTATGACCTTAGTTAGACTTGAAAGCACTTGCATTTGAGCTGTGTCAAGTTGTTCTGTAATACCACAGGGAAGAAAACTTCAGATTGGTTGTGAGAAACAAGGAACAGAAGATGGTGTTTGGTTGATAGAGATGGGAGCCTTAGGAAAGTGGATTTTTTAAGTATCTCAACTATAGTTTCTTATTACCCAACCATAAGAAACGATTAAGTTTTCCAAAATGGGTTAGGAATACTGGACACAGACACAGTTATGAATCGATATGGCAGGACACGATAAGTGGAGATGTCTCTGAAGAAATATAGGATTTAACACGGCAGGTTAACAAGATACCAAATGAAAATATAAAACCTAACAGGAGTATAAGCGTCATTATAAAGTCCTATGAGAAAATTTTAAGTGTAATGGTAGTGGCATCAACTTTTCAAAAGTCATAAATGTTTATATGGACAAAATAAAGCACCATAATTTACCCTTATTTGTACAAAAAAAAAACTAGTTGGATTCAAACAGTGGTATTTTATAATATCTAATATGAATATGCATATAAATCTACTAAGGAAGCCATGCCACTAGGGGAGGAAAAAGGAATTAAGTGGAGGGTACAATGCTTCAAACATAACATAGATAGTGAACATATCACTAATTAAATTAGTTCTATTTATGTAACTGCTGAAAGAAGAGTCAAGTAAAATTAGTAATGATGTAGGTAAAGAAATGGTTTATTGGTGAAGATTGTAAATTAAAAATATGCAATTGGTGAAAGCATGTCTTGATAACGTGACTTAATTTTTAAATAGAAAAAGGGTGGTTGGTCTGGAACACTGGTTGTGGAATCATTATTTGTCTAGTGGATTTGTATTCTTTTAAATAGGTAGTTTCTATCGAAGACTTATAGCTTAAGTTTGCATCACTTCTTATATACTTGACATATATGGCCATTCAAAGTGGCAGTTAAACTGAAGGCTTACATCTGTAACGTGATTTTAATAATTTCAACCAACCCAACAGTTTTTTCATGATATTATTTGATGCTACTTATTTATCATGTAGATGATTTGACATACATCTCTCATTTCTGTTAGATCTAGAAATGGTTGGGGAGAAGGGGTCTGACCATACCCGCTAACAATCATTATTGGTTTCCGAAAAGAAAGATGACTCAGTGTCTCCTTGGATTTAGTTAGTTTTACTCTGAAAAACGTTTCTGCTAAAAACTTTCAACAGGATTTTGATTTCAAATTTTACTCAGAAAAACATTTCTGCTTAAAACTTTCAACAAGATTCTGAAGGAAAGATTATATTTGGTAGCAAAAGTATTTTTTTTAGAAACAAATGATTGCTTAAGGTGTGAAGAAACTGGGCATTTTGACCTCAATATTCAGCCAGTAGCCTGAAGCATTGTGTTGTTCAGTCTTATCTCTCCTTTTCGTCAGTAACTAATTATTTTCTTATTGATGCATATGACTTTTTGCAGCTATATTGTAGTTCTTCTTTAGGGTTGCTTGAGTGTAATACAATATTACAATTTTATGTGCAGATATCCAGCAATTACAATTTGAAGCCCAGCATCGGTGGTTACGACCTGCAGAAATTTGTGAAATTCTTCGTAATTATCGGATGTTTCATATCACATCAGAACCTCATATAAGGCCACCGAGTACGGTTATTGCATATATTATTGATAAATTATTTTGCACCTCTATTTACTACCAAAAGCCTAAGCTTAAATATGCATGGGTTAACAAATCACCTATGATTGTTTGCCTTAGATTTATTTAGCTGATTTTTGTTAAACGTTATGGTTTGCATATGATTGTTTTCATGGGAATGGTTTTCCTCATAACATTAATACCAGGAACATTTATTCCCAATCCTAAAAAATATATTTAGTGAGTATATATCATTTCTAAGAATGCTCTTAAATTTTTTTCAGTTCAAAACTAAATGAAATTATAAATATAAAAAATATAGTAGAATGAATGTAAAAGTGGGAAGATATCGTTAGAGGAATTAAAAAATAACTTCTATTATGATGGGAGTATAATACTCCCACCCCTTGAGATGAGAATAGAAAGTGGGAAAAACATCTTTAGTCTAGATTCCCGGGAATAACTAATACCTATTAATAATTTTGATTACTTGAACCAAACAGAAGGAAACTTCATTGCTTAGAATAGTTTTTATTTTTACATAACTTAAAACAAACACACTCTTAATGACTTGTATTTTCCAGGCGGTTCACTTTTTCTTTTTGACCGGAAGGTTTTGAGATACTTTAGAAAGGATGGGCATAATTGGAGAAAGAAAAAAGATGGAAAAACTGTAAAAGAAGCTCATGAAAAATTAAAGGTAACCCAAAATTTGAAAGTTGTTGATGAATCTAGTTTTTTTAGGACTTACATATAATCAAGTCATGGTAAAACTTGCTTATATGTAAGACGTTAATTATTATTTTATCAATCAGTCTTCTCTAATTAGAAAGCAAGTTTCTATACCATTAAATAATTATTCACTGGGGTTATTATATCCTTCAAGCAAATTTAGGTGGGAAGTGTTGATGTGTTACATTGTTACTACGCACATGGAGAAGAAAACGAAAATTTTCAAAGGCGAAGCTATTGGATGCTTGAACAGTGAGTATGAACTAATTTACTTCAAGATTTTGTATGATGGAAATTACAGTGATATTACACACATGTCGCTTCGTATTTTTATTTTCAGTGCATTTGCAATCATATCACATGCCGATATACTCCACTTGGTTGTAATCTACCTATTTGTCCTTGTAATTTTAGCGTTATGTCTAAAATTTGGCGATAGGAGTTTTTTATTTTAACGTCATTTGGGGTTGTATTTAAGTTTTCATACATATGTCAAAGTATTTTATTCCTTATGATTGATCAGAATATATCTGTATATTTTACTGCAGGGATACACACATAGTATTTGTCCACTACTTGGAAGTTAAGGTATTTTCTTTGTTTTCTTAATAAAATTACTTCTGTTGTTACTCTTCATATATTCCTTTTCTTGCTTAATATATTTTCTTTTCTTTGAAGAAATAGTCATTTTTTTAGTCAAGTTTGAAATCATTTATTTAAAGCATTAACCAGTGGGCCCTTTATCATGCTAGTCTTGAATCAGACAGAAATGATTTTAAGCTGTTCAACATATAGGAATCTTTCTTTTGTAGGTTTGGTATTGATTAACTTGTTTGCTCTATGACTTATGTATTGTGGATTCTTTATCTTTCAGGGTAACAAGTCAAATACGGGAGGAAACGCTGATAGCGATGGGGTCATATCAGATTCTCAAAAGGTCAATTCTCCGTCGTCTGGATTTCCTACAAGTTATAGTAGTGTGCCTTCACTGAGTACAGATTCCATGAGCCCAACTAGCAGCATGACATCTTTACGTGAAGATGCCGATTCAGGTAGTTCTGTCTAAATTTTGTTCACAGATTTTCAAAATTTTTTAATGGAAAAATAAGCTAAGGTTTTTCATATCTTGGTGTACTTTTGCATGTAATATTTGTAAGTATGGTCCCTTCGCATGCCACCTTGCTTTATGTTAATTGATCTTTGTTATCTGACATGATTATTTTTGTAACCTCTCAACTCAATTTTTATGTATACTGAAAATATATTCAGGTGATTATGGACAGTCATCAGTTTCTGGGACGGAATATATCCCACATTTTGATAGGGATAAATTTCGGGGAAATGATGCTACTGGTATTGATGGCCTGAAAGCACATGGCCTGGCTTCATGGGACACAGTCTTGCATGCTGATCCTTCTCTTGTATCATTTCCTTCCATTCCATCTAGTTCACTGGCAAACATCCTTGACCCAGAACATAACATCTTGGGTGACTTTTCAATGAACAGAAGTGGTCTCACTATTGGAGCAGGGAGCTCTCAGCCTCTCCAATCTAATTGGCAGGTATTTTGTGCTACTGCCTAATATATGTATCAGTACACAACAGCATCATCTGTGGCTATTATATTTTGGAATTGAAAAGTCATATTCGAGACTGATAGGACACTATTCTAACTAAGGCGTTGTAAGGAAAATTATGTGCATGCAGGGAATCACGGCCAAGAAAGTGAAAGGTTCCCATGATTTAATTTATTGCTGAGTTAGCAGTGGGGATGATAGTGTGTGAGTGATTCAAAAGATGGGTTATACAGTGAGGAAGTAGCAGTTACAGTCTTACAGGGGTTAAGTTGGGAGAGACTAGACACATTCTAATTGCCTAGGCTATTATCTTTCTAGTTTCTGCATTTTGTATTTCAAAACAAAGCATGGGACTTTTCATTATCTTGATACAGATTCGGATTTCCATCAGTCAAACTCAGTGATAAACTACATTTTAAAATTTTTTTAAGTGACTCAAACCTTCTCCAGAACTATCTGTATCCATATTGCTGTTGAGATGAGCTTTTACTAACTTGTGCTCTTCCTAAATATCTAATTGGTGACCATGTATTAACTTGGCTTGGACTCTTGGAGTCATTTTTATCTTTTGACTGCTTAATTTGAAACTTTGTAATTTTAATTTCTTTGTTTATTTTATTTTATATGTAGTTTTAATGTTCGAACTACTCATCTTTATAAGTTTTAGGCGACAACAATTTAACTATTTTCATACTGTTATTGATTGGACACAGATTCCTTTTGAAGACAACACAGGACACATGCCAACCTTTACCCAGTCATTGAGTTTGGAATTTGAATCTGATTATGGAACTGGTTTACTAGGGAATGAAGATCGTAATGAAAGTTCTGAAATTGATCCTGTCATGTTCAGTTTTCACGGTGAGCCAAAAGAGAAGCTTGCACAGCAAAACTATCTGGAAGAAAAGGTAGACGAACAACAGCAAGATGACCTCAAGTCCAATTCTACAAGTGAAGTTCTTAGTGAAGAAACTATTAGCTATCCCTTATCTGCGAGGCGCACATTATTGGATAGGGATGAGAGCTTGAGGAAGGTTGATAGCTTCAATCGATGGATTACTAAAGCACTTGGTGAGGTGGATAATTTGAATATGCAGTCCTCAAGTGGTATTTCATGGAGTACAGATGAATGTGGGCATGTCATAGATGATACCTCACTGAGCCCATCATTGTCTCAGGACCAACTATATAGCATAAATGATTTTTCACCTAAATGGGCTTGTGCTGAGTCGGACATTGAGGTACTTATTTCAGGGATAATACTTTCAATAATATAGATAGTAAATGATGAAAAGCCAATATATCAATTCTTACTATGTTACCAACCGTTATTACAATTAAAAAATTCAGCAATAATTTCCTTACTCTTTGGTTTCCTTTTTTCACCCTCTTCTATAATGAGAATAAATATGTTAGTTTTCTCTGGTTAGATGCAAGCAGTTTTCTCTCTTAATATCTTAGTTTTAATGTTCTCCATTCTATATTTTTTGTAGTATTTCTTACATCTTTGAATTTTGTAATACGTATTTACAGTCTTATCCTCCTTTAGTATGCTATATTTGGTTATTGGTTGCACTTCTTTTCAATTTAAAGTATCTTATCCTTTCCAAAACTGCGCAGGTGTTGATTATTGGATCGTTTTTGAAAAGTCAATCAGACGTGACAACCTGTAACTGGTCCTGTATGTTTGGGGAGGTTGAGGTTCCTGCTGAGGTTGTAGCTAATGGAATTCTGTGCTGTCAAGCTCCTCCTCATAAGGTTGGCCGGGTCCCTTTCTATGTAACATGTTCCAATAGGTTAGCTTGCAGCGAAGTGCGTGAATTTGATTTCAGAGAGGGCTATTCTAGAAATGTAGATTATACCGATTTTTTCAACAGTTCGGCTGGCATGATACTTCATTTGCGACTGGAGGAGTTTCTTTCTTTAAAACCAGCGCACCCTTCAAATCAAACCTTTGAGGGCAGTGTGGAGAAAATGAACTTAATTTCTAAACTTATTTCACTAAGAGAGGAAGAAGAATATTCAAGTAAGGAAGAGCAGTCTCTGTTTCACAAGCAGGTTAAAGAGAAACTGTACTCGTGGCTACTTCATAAGTTAACCGAGAGTGGTAAAGGGCCAAATGTGTTAGATACGGATGGGCAGGGCGTGCTACATTTAGCAGCTGTTCTTGGTTATGACTGGGCAATAACCCCAATTTTAACTGCTGGAGTTAGTATCAACTTCCGTGATGTGAATGGATGGACAGCTTTGCATTGGGCGGCATCTTGTGGCAGGTTAGGGTACTTGACAATCCCCCCTCCCTCTCTTTATTGTGTTAAGTTGATTGAGCATAACAGAAGTTCTGTCCGCTAATTTGGTTAGATGTTCCTTTGCTACTCTTGTTTTAATATTCTAAGACTTTTTGAACTGTGAATTTGTTTGCAAATTTAGCTTGTCCTTGGCATATGAAGCTGATTAAAGAAAATTTATGTATGTTGCGCGAACAGAATTCTTGCCTTCCCCTCCCCCCTTTCGTGCTTTAAACTGTTGGGTGCTAAACATTACAACAGTTTTCCTTATGCATGTGCATTAGTCACTCTGAGCTATCCCTAAAGCAATTAATTTGACCAGTTAAAGGAAGATTACAGAACTTTCTATAATTTTTCTCTCAGTATTATATTCAAGCATTACTTAAATCGGTTCATATATCTTCTGTCTTCCTTTGTTCAGAGAGCAGACAGTTGGTGTCCTTGTATCCATGGGTGCAGATTGTGGAGCATTGACGGATCCATCTCCAGAATTTCCTTCAGGTAGAACAGCCGCAGATCTCGCCTCTAGCAATGGGCATAAAGGACTCTCTGGTTTTCTAGCGGAGTCTTCATTAACAAGCCACCTTGAAACCCTCACAGTGGATGATCAACAAAAAGGTAAGCAAGAAGTTCCAGGAATGAAAACAGTACAGACAGTCTTGGAGCGAACTGCAACACCTGTGGTCTATAATGATATGCCTGATGCCCTCTGTCTGAAGGATTCTCTAACCGCTGTCCGCAATGCTACACAAGCTGCCGATCGCATACATCAAGTATTCAGAATGCAGTCCTTTCAGAGGAAACAGTTAACTCAGAATGAGGATGATGAGTTTGGTTTGTTAGATCAGCGGGCTCTCTCCCTACTAAATTCTAAGTCGTCCAAATCAGGACAAGGAGATGGTTTCTTCAATACCGCTGCAACTCAAATACAGAAGAAGTTTCGTGGTTGGAAGAAGAGGAAAGAGTTCTTGATCATTCGTCAAAGAATTGTTAAAATCCAGGTTAAGTGATCTGTTCTATTTACTTAATTCAATTTTAAAATTACAGATATTATTTTGCATAGATTAGATGTTCTTATAGAAGGTGCCAAATTGATTATATTGGAGAATTTGTTCGATAAATACTTAGGTTAAGAATGCAAAAATGCTTTTGTAGTACTGTTGAAGTTATATAAAGAGGGGATAAAAAATGAAGACTATGGATTATGGTTGTAATTTGCCATAATTGTTTATGATTAAACACCTACTCTTATTTATACTAATACAAGAGTTATCTTAATTAAATAGGAAAACTAGTTAGGATAATAACTCAATAATATGAAAACTAATCTTAAGATATGATTTTAGAATTTTGATACTTTATTAGATACTCTAAGATATTTTCCTAACTTCTAATACTTACTTTTCTATCTATGTTTACCCCTTCGATAACTTTCATGAACACGTGGATCAGACATTGTGATTTTCAAATTTGAGAAGGCAATGTGAAGAAAGCATTTCATTTCACACATTTCACAGCCTTGTCCCACTAAGAGGGGTCGGCTAAATGGATCAACTTTTGCCATAATGTTCTATCTAGAACCATGCTTTTTCTATTCGAATTGTGAAGAATGCACGTGTTAAAAAAATCTTCATATTTTGTTCATCTTTCAATGCATTTACATGCATTAAAACCTCCTCATCAAATCATATGCTTGGGGGCACCAAGTTGAGGTCATAAAAGTGATCCTATTCCCATTTCATGATTTCATGGAAGATTCAGGCGCAATTAAGAACCCTTGAAGTGGAATTTTACTTAAACTGATGTATACCATAGAGTAATATCAATCTATCATCAGTAGCACAATTTCATTGAAGTATTTCCTCAATTACGGTACTGCCACCACCCGCCCGAAAAGGAATAAAATAAAATAGTATTTTAAAGCTACTAGACAAGATATTCCGGGACTACCTACAAGCTTGTAGTTCAATTGCCTCTAGCCCAAGTTTTAGGTGTGATGTTGATGTTTGCCAAGCTAACTTTGCCATTTCCCCACTGTGGGGTTCTTTGCACCTGTGTACCCCCAAAAGAAAAAGACCTCTTGTACTCATTGTTTCCTTTTTGCTATCTATTTTTTTTTCTATCCTTATGCATTTGACTTGTTTCCACTGACTCTGTAATTTTGTGGTTTTAAGGCCCATGTAAGAGGTCACCAGGTAAGGAAGCAGTATAAAACTGTCATCTGGTCTGTGGGAATCCTGGAGAAGGTTATATTACGCTGGAGACGCAAGGGTAGTGGTCTACGTGGGTTTCGACCAGAAACCCTTAATAAAGCCCCCAGTCAACAAAATGATTCTCCGAAAGAAGATGATTATGATTATCTAAAGGAAGGACGGAAACAAAAAGAGGAAAAGATCCAAAAGGCCCTTTCTAGAGTGAAGTCCATGGTTCAGTATCCAGAGGCACGGGCTCAATACCGGCGCGTGCTAAATGTTGTCGAAGACTTCCGTCAAAAGAAGGTAAATTTTCTTACATCTGAAAAATGTCTAAACTTTTAAAATATTAAACTTGATGACATGCTCATCACAATCATTTTATATCTGGCAGGATTCTAATATGGGTTTGATCAGTTCTGAAGAGACAGTTGATGGTGTAGAGGATTTGATCGATATTGATATGCTTTTAGATGACGATAATTTCATTCCCATAGCATTTGATTGATTCTCTACTGGTATCACTCTTATCGTCCCTACTGTTAATATACGGCCAGTTGGCTTTATTGGGCAAGAGGGAAAGTCCTAACATGTAACATCATCTTGATGTAAATATTTCTAATCAAAATCACTCTGGATCAAAGGCTGAATATATACATAGGTTTTAATAGGTAGCATGCATTCTGATTTTATATTTCAGATACTGTAAACTAAGGAGACATGGTTGGATTTTATTGACAGTGATTTTACTATGACAGGATGAGATTGTGTTCATAGTTGGTTGGGGTTGTAATATAATGTTGTAGCTTAGCTTGCTAATGTACTATTGCGATAATTTGTACAAAAAGTCAAGTGTGGCCAGAGGAATTATAACCACAAGTGCTAATTATGAGTATCCTGCTTGTTTATTGCTAACAATTTTTTCTTGCAATTTGATTAGTCTTTTACTTTTGCCATCACGAATTTTCCTGCATACGTCCCTCCCTCCGTCTCATATTATAATCTCATATTATAAGCAAATTTCATTTTTTAAAGCAAATTTTATTTTTTAGGTTCATTGAATAATTAGTATAGATCTGATATATTAATTTTTTAATTAATCAAAAAAGTAAAATTTGCTTATTTATAATATGAGATGGAAGGAGTATATGAGAGGGAACATTTACATGTGCTCGGAGAATCCCCACCTCGTACTACATGATACTATTGATGACTATTTCAACGTTTGGAAACTCTTGCCATTGTGATAATGATGATGATGACCATGACACCACATCTTCTTTTTCTTTTTTCTATACCTTTGTAAGATTTGACTTGGCTTCCATCCACTACTTGATGCAATGCAAGTGGAGGTGGCCATTTTCATGTTTCTATTTCTGGAGTGGACGGTTTGAATGGAAGTTCAACTTTGATTTAGAAAAAAAAATAGATATCCTGTTTGATTTGAGGGATAGTTTCATAGCATATATAAAAAATCAAAGCTCTGGAGATTCTTTGAAGTGTTTATTGAGGTCAAAGATTCCAATTACACTGGGTTAACAAAAATAAACATATTCATATCAAAAAATGAGTCATATTACACGTCAACTATAATATATTTATTTGGGTGTGCCTTTTTTCAATTGAAATTGAGAGTTTATTTTTAATCAACAAAAAACCTTAGGAGCTGTCATGTTGGTAATGACTTGATCACAAGCGATACTTTCAAGATCTCGAGTTTGAATTTTATTAGGTTTAAATAATTTTTGTGTTTGAACTGATATTATCAAGATCTTGAGTTTGATTTTTACTAGGTTTAAATAATTTTTGTGTTTGAACTGATGAGCAAATCACTTTAAATAGAGCTTCTGAGTAGTTATGTAAAACAGAGCTCGTGAGTGTACTTTTATTTCAAAAAAATTCAAGCATTCTCACTACTTCAATTCTCTTGCATTCAAGTCTAACACATCTATCAACATCTACTCCAGAATCTTCCATCTATGGCATTTGGTAAGTTTCTCATTTCTTCATTTTTGTTATGCATGCATTGACTAAATAAGTTGTAGTTATGCTACATTAGGTTACATGCAATAAAATTGACATTTTAGTTTTGTCCTAATTATAGTTGGTTTGCAATTTTGAAGGTTTGAGCTTAAGGTTCATGCATTCTTTATGTCTGGTTCGTCTATGCTGGTTTCGTCCATTCCACCTTTAGTTTGGATAAAAAAAATCCAAATTTACGTGTTAGTTTTGTTTTTTAGTTCGTTTTGTCAATACCTTATTTGATTATGATGTAGTTTTTCTTGTTTGATTATAGAAAAAAATAAATTACAATAAACAAAGAATGAGACATGGTAAAATGATTGAATATGCTTTCGTTCGCAGGGAGAAAGCTAGACCATCGCGACTCATAGTTGAAAAAACTTTATTTAACGCTGACACATCGTCCTTTTGAATTCATGTATCACTTGCTTCCTCCAAAAGCCTTTGCTGCCCCAATCCGTGCTATTTAACTCGATGCTGCCGTGCTTGATGGTTTTTCGGGAGGCCTCTTAGACCTTTCAATACTTCATCTGTATCCAGGCCATGCTGCTAGACATGTGTGGGAGAAAAAATCAGCATAAATTCTTAATTACTTGTGTACTCTAGATATTCTTGTACTCTGGATATTCTTGTACTCTAGATGATTAGTCTGCGGGTCTCGACTTATATACATATCATCTACCTGAGCAAGTCCTATATCAGTTCGAGTATATTCATGGTATATTTAGAGACTCCATGGTTGTTGCTGCTGCCATTGTCCTCCACATAGATGTTGATGGAGCGAAATACTATGATTTTTTGGTCCTAGAGAATGTACTTCGTGTGCCAGCTCCTCATCCATGGAGTACGATATATGACTATATCCATTGGTTTTATAAAGTGTCACATCCTTACATGACACCAAATACATAAGGAGATCTCCCTAGGCTAGCTCATCAAGAGATACTAGAAGAGGAGCAGACAAGGGTGGACCATGTCGCTGATGTGTTGCCGATATGTAACTATATTGTGGCTATTGGGACAACCTCATAAATAAGAGTTTGAGGAAGACACTCTTCATATGACCACTCTACATGTCATCTTAGCAGATACATAACATGCATTGTTGTACATGAGACAGAGGAGGAACATGAGTGTCATATATACACATTAGTTGTCTTTTATTTTGTATTCTGATATTAACATTTTAAAAATTTATATTATGGTTTGTCGTATTTTTTGAATACTGATGTATAGGTTACCGACATTTTGTTTGAATATTTAATCTTATTATTGAATGACAAATATGTATGATTTATTGTGAGATTGATTTATAAATGACATATAATGTAAAATTTATTAAAAAATGTTAAATTTCTCCTAACTTACTGAAGGGGGTAAAATACTGTTATGGAGTTTGTCCGAATTTTAAAATTTGGACATTTTTTTCGGCAACACATAAAAGACATAGGCAACACACCTCATTGTATGAAAATAGATAAAATGCACAATCAATGCATAGGATTTGTTCGATTAAAATTCAAATACGTTTTTGGTTAAAATGGTGGTGCCTTTCTGATTTAGTAATTTAATGTAAATAAAAGGGGTGTTCAAATTTAAAAATCTAGACAATATAAAGAACATTTTGAAATTTTCAAAGGTGAGTGATCATTACATGAGGTATAGTGAACAACACCCAGATAATTTGACTTTAATTAACTATAACATTTGATTTATGACAAGTTTATTATGTTATTATGAGTTATATGGAGAAATAAAATTATTTTATCATGATAAATTTTTTACTAAGCAAGGAGTAAGTACTTGAGCATAGGGTAAGTACTACTAGTACTAGGTCCCAAGGATGATCAAATAACTCTGCCATTGTAATTTGACCATTTACCTTTTACTCCTATATACTATACACCAATACATGGATTTAACACAAAAAACAAAAGCTATACATGTAGAGAAGGAAACTTTTTGACTTTCAGAAAAACTGTCAGCAAAGTCCATTTTCCACCCTCAACAAATTTTTAACCTCATCTCAAATCAAACAAACAACAGCCTCACAAGATTCCCTCTCTTCAAAGCATACCAAACAAACTCCTTCTCTCTCATATTTCCCATCATATCTTTCACTTGAAACAAGTTAAAAAAAAGTGAAGATTAAACCCATGACACTTTCTTGTCTTCATTTCCTCATTGTACTACTATGCTCCAAACATGACAAAAGACTTACCTGAAAAAACTAAACCTGCAGGGTTGACTTTTTTTTTTTATATGCAGACCAAATTATTATCTTCAAATAAATTATTACTTGTACCACAAAAACTGCAAAAAGTCAACAAGGGCAACCTTATTTTTTTTTGTTTTTTTTTTGTGTTTTGCAGCCATTGAAAGTAAACATGACTTTTGGACTTCTCAATATTAATAAGTTGTTTTTGTAGTTTCTATCTTAATAAGCTTTTATGTGTTTGTTCTTGAGTGATTAATTTGTCTCTTTCTCTTCCTTTCCGCAACAGAACGGCAGAATCCGTGACCACCCACGTTCTATATAGATCTTCCCTCTTTGTTATTCTGCAAAAAGTTGAAGCTTTTGGATTGGTTTGTGAGTTTTTCATCATATTGATCATCTGGGGTGTGGAGAATTTGACAGGTGAAGAAGTAGATGTTGAGAGATAGTTGAAACAAATGGATAGTCTTTGTTGCTTCAACTCTGTCAGCAAGGTGATGATTTCTTATCTCTTTCTTTAATCTTTGAAATAGTTTTTGAATTTTTCTTATTTGTATAAAAGTTTTGGTGATTTGAGGATAGTCCCAAATTTTGTTTTTGTTAGCTTACTTATGAAAAAGCTTGAAACTTATGGACATCAGTAACATCATATTCATAATACTAACAAACAGGTCTGTTTGTGAGGACGTGCAACGCGAGATATCGCCCAGGGTCTACAATTCGTTAAACTGTACTTAAATAGGGTTTCATAAAATCTTTCTCATTGTTAAAACATGGATAAATAGAATCTGTAATTGTTTTGTCATGGTTGAACTGTGACGGTGACAAACCTACGTAGGACTCTAAAAACTTAAGACGGCACTTGTAACGATGCCGAGTAAATGAGCTTAATGTTTTCTCAAATTTTTACTAGTGTTGACGTCTATGTCTATGTCGTGTTCAATTTCCGTAAATATGTTTTACTTTCATATAGGAACCAAAATTGAGTACTTAGGGTATTTTTGTGTTTTATTTAATGAATCATTGTATATGATTCCTATTTTCTTGCATTGCATTTATCCATTGAAATTACTTGTGCTAATTACTTTCTCTGGTCCTTATTACAAGAGAAAAACGACTTCCTCTAATCCTTATTCGTTGAGTAGTCAATATATCTGGTCTAACTTCCTCTGGTCCTTATTCGTTAAGTAGTCAATATATCTAGTCTATATATAGTCTAGAGTCATTAATATGGACTAGATGGAGTATTTGTTAAGAGTGGTATATTCTTTTGTAATTGTGTTTTAACTTTCGAATTTCTAGGCTGTTGGATCATGTAGCTCTGGCAAAGGCAAGAGCAATCAGTACCCTCTTAAGTATGGTTTTTGCTTAGTTGAAGGGAAACCAGATCACCCAATGGAGGACTTTCACGTTGCGAAAATCGTACAGTTCCATGGGCGAGAGTTAGGACTTTTCGCCATATTTGACGGACACTCGGGCGACACCGTGCCTGCCTACTTACAAAAACATCTCTTCGCTAATATCTTGAAGGAAGTGAGTTTTCAACCGATCTTAAATCGTCATGTTTGATTCCGTTCTTTTCCGTTCTATGTTTACATATATGTTGTAATGTCTTTTGGAATTGATTGGTTATGGTAGGAAGACTTCTGGACCGATCCGAACAGTTCGATCATTGAAGCGTATGAGTCAACAGATCAGGCCATTCTTTCTCACAGTCCTGACTTGGGACGCGGAGGATCGACTGCAGTGACTGCCATTCTTATAAACAACCAGAAGTTATGGATAGCAAACGTTGGAGACTCGCGAGCTGTTCTGTCGAGGAAAGGGGCCGCTATACAGATGAGCATCGATCACGAGCCCAATACTGAAAGACGCATAATCGAGAATAAAGGCGGCTTTGTCTCAAACCTTCCAGGTTCTTTAATAAACCTTAATTAATTTTAAGATGGTATAGAGTTTATCGTATGTTCCTCACTCTTGGCTGCTGCTATATGCTGCTATATCAGGTGATGTTGCAAGAGTGAATGGACAGCTCGCAGTTTCTCGAGCATTCGGAGACAGAAACCTGAAGTCACACTTGCGGTCTGATCCAGACGTACAACCCGACGATATCGATCAAGATACTGAGCTCTTGATACTTGCTAGTGACGGTCTATGGAAGGTAAGTAAAACCTCGAACCAATCTTTTTTGTACTCGTCGTCTTTGAACTCGAGTTTAAGCTCGAGTGGTTACGTGTCAGGTAATGGCGAACCAAGAAGCAGTTGATATTGCAATAAAGATAAAAGATCCACAAAAAGCAGCTAAGCATTTAACTGCAGAGGCACTGAAAAGAGAGAGTAGGGATGATATTTCATGCATTGTAGTTCGTTTCAAGTGATGATGATACAAGTTTGGAAATCTCAAGTTTGGAATTTTTATGTTACATAGGTTTGGTTTTTTTTCCTATGTAAAAAATTGAAGCTCTTGAATCAAATTAGTATTTATTGATTTCTTCTATGTAGATTGATAGTGTTTTTTCTTTTCTTTGTAATTTGCATTGTTTGTGACATTGAATATTGGAGTATGGCTATAAATTGGAGTGAGTTTAATTGTTAAGTTTTATGCTGCTATTTTGAATACGGTAATTGTTAGGATATTGGTTTGGGCCTTAGTCCAAACCAAATAAATAGGAGTTAGCTCAATTAGTTAGTTTTTATTCCGCAAATAATTAGGAGTGGCTTAGTCAGTTAGTTTTTATCATTCAAATAAATAGGAGTTAGTTTAGTTAGTATTCCCCATATAAATAGGAGTGTATGGGGTAGTAGCTAGTATGATTATTATTTTCTGTTTTCCTTATTAGGGTTTAGGCAGTGAGAGAATTGTTTCTCTGACTGAGGAGCAGCAGCTCTAGAATTCTTTTCTGTTTTCATATTTATTAATAAAATAATTTTCTCCATTATATTCTATCATACCTTTGCTCTATCAATTGGTCCGACCTACCGGATCGTCGAGGTGCCAGCATTTGTGTCATTCAAAGATGATTGCAGAAGAAGAAGTGTTAGAAGAAGGAATGGTTGAGAGAACTGACGCAATTGAATTGAGAATGGGAAGATTGGAAGAATCGGTTAAATCCTTTAAGTTGGAGTTTCGTCAATTGCTAAGGACAGAGCTGGCTAAGCATGTGGGGCATATTCCCGCGGAGAATCTTAGCTCTGATTGGAGTGTGTTGCCGATACCAAATGTTATGAAAGAGAACTGTGGAACAGAGTTTCATACAGATGCAAAGTCGGAAAAGGGAGATGCAATGGAGAAGAAGGAAACCAATGGGGTCAGCAAAGATGTGATCCTTGTGGCTGAGAAGCCAGAGAAGAGACTGATGAAGTCACAGAGTTTAGAGTCACTAATATCACCTCCATCTCAAAAGACTTTGACCGCGTCGTCACCGGTCAGATATTGTTGGAAGAGGGTCCCCCCATTCCAAATCATCATATTCGTGGAAATCATGGATGGAGTTTCTACATCTGACGCAAGCCAAGGAGAAGCACGAAAATTATATATCGGTGGCTCGCACACTGCCGCCGAAACCACCAGACATTGGTTCATTCGTGAAGCACCTTCTAAAGCAAAAACCGTCGGCCAAGCCGCCAGATCTCAGTGAATCCGTGGTCAGAGAGAGAGTAGAGAAGAGAGGAAAGATGAAAAAGATGAGGCGTCGCATGTGCATGCGGCTGCCGCCGCCAGATCCGCCATATGCAGGTTACAATATCAGTTTAGCGTGCATCATGGTTGCTGAAGGAGGGAAGGATCCAAAAAAGTTGAGGCAAAAGCGACAATTTCAAAGGGGTTTTAAAGAGAAAAGCTGCAGATCATCAAGAGATAGTAAGAATGAAGATGTGCAACAGGTTCGATTATTTGAAGTCGGTCTATCAAGTTCTCAACAATGGGATCCAGGGAGATGCAAAAGCTATAGTAGTGTTGTTGTTATCTTTCAAGAAAATGAACTCCAAGTATGGTTTTGTGGTTTGCTGAAGTGCAAATTTGGTCTTGTTTTAGACCCATCATTACCTTGCAAGGGAAGTGTTTGGCATGTCATTGTTATATGTTGAAGGACATTTTCTCATCTCAACCTTGAGGACAAGGTTGTATTTTTGGTTGCCGGTATTGTTAGGATATTGGTTTGGGCCTTAGTCCAAACCAAATAAATAGGAGTTAGCTCAATTAGTTAGTTTTTATTCCGCAAATAATTAGGAGTGGCTTAGTCAGTTAGTTTTTATCATCCAAATAAATAGGAGTTAGTTTAGTTAGTATTCCCCATATAAATAGGAGTGTATGGGGTAGTAGCTAGTATGATTATTATTTTCTGTTTTCCTTATTAGGGTTTAGGCAGTGAGAGAATTGTTTCTCTGACTGAGGAGCAGCAGCTCTGGAATTCTTTTCTGTTTTCATATTTATTAATAAAATAATTTTCTCCATTATATTCTATCATACCTCTGCTCTATCAGTAATTGTTTAAGACATGCTATGAATCGCTACGACAGTCTCGGAGGTAACAATTGATCACCCACCTACTTCCAATGAGGAACAGGTTTTCCCTTTCTGCCTCCGCACCCACATGTAAAAAAGTTTTTTTTTTAAATGCATGTTTTTTATAGCATCAAAAATCAATAATTAAATTAAATAGTTGATCATTTTAATAAGAGTAATACTATTTATAGCGATGCTATTGGTCAAGAATGCTTCACGAATTGTGCTTGACAAATAAAATATCGTTAGGAGCTTGAAAACATGAGATTAATGAGTGTAATTTGGGTCAAATTACCAACTATATAGGGCTTGGCTTCTTTTCGTGACGTTTTAGTGATTTTTCTCGTCGTTGTCTTTAACATTTTATTTTTAATAGGTCATTTTCACTTGATTTGTATTTTAAGAAAATAAATCGAATAAACTTGCTATCTTAAGATTAAGAAGTGAATAAGTAATAAAATTATTAAAAATAAAGGTAGTAAGATAAATTTAATATGTCTGAGCAGGGCAGCGTGGATGCGGCAAGAATATTAACACCACCATCCCGCTCTTGTGATTAAAAACTCGATTTTTTCACATCTACATTCAATTAAATTAGTTTTTTTGTTAGATTTTGGCAGTAGGCATGACAACGGGGTGGATTGGAGACAGTTTTTACCCCCTGTTAGGGACCAAATTGTGTTAATAATTCGTATAGTTTTGTGATTCCTTTTAGCTCGATCCATTGTATATTCTTGTTAAAACCCCTTGCTTTTAGTGTAAATAATCGCATTTTGGTTTATCGAGTAAATATAGTGCAGATTAACCATTTTTTAGATCGAATTGTAGGTTTGATAGCATTGATGAAGCATTGAGCATTGAAAGGCTAAAGAATGGCTTCAAGTGCAACTTTTGTGAAGAAAATCAAGCTGCATGTTGGGTTAAGTGCAGTGTCAGCACACAGGTTGAAGGCTTGGCTGGGGTGAGCGTGCTAAGCACAGAAATATCTTGCTTAGCGAGCTTTGTGGCGGTTTGGTATTTTTTAAGTGAAAGCGTGCTATTCTGGGCTAAATGCGGTCTGCGTATTTTTGGGTTCTATAAATAGAACCATTCATATATTTTGGGGAACTTACTACTTTTTAGAGAGAAAAATATCTTAGAAACAACATAGAAGCTGAATCTTGAAGAATTAGAGCTGATTTACGCATCAATCATCGAGGAATCCTCCTTGATGCTTGATCATCTTCTCATTTTCCTTATCAAGCAAGCTACCATGTCAATGGATAGCAAAACTTCTTTTGTATCAAGATTAGATGTAATCAATCTTCACTTGTATGTATTTCCTTTGATCATCTGTGCGTGAACAACTTGATAATCAATATATATATGATAATATTTTTCTTTTATTGAATATTTGTAGTTTAAAGGATTGTGAGATGCATCTCTTATGTCTTGATCAAATGTTATTATCTATCAAAGACCAAGTCTAAACATGGAAGTGGAATTTGTTATTCACTTTGTATCGGTTCATAAAAGTTATTTGTGTTTTTTAATAGGTTGAGATATCGTTAATAAAACAATACGGTAAAAATCAGAATACCGTCTTAGACATAAGTAGTATAGATGAGCGATACCTGGTTATATTGATTATAAATGAGTCCACATGCTTGATTAATCAAATACATACAATATAGGTTGCTGAAATCTAGTCTTGATATGCCCCTTTAAACCTTACTCTTTCTATAACTTTACTCATTGCTACAAAATCTTATGAATGTTACTTTTCCCAAACCAAAACCAATCGAATCATAACGTAAAACATTGTAAACTGTAGAACAACGGTAATATCATTACAATATCTGTGGATACGATAAAATAAATACTCACTGAGAAATATTCTAAACAAAATGGTGTCGTTGTCGAGGATTGTTATTATGATATTGCAGGCATTGCAATAGTTTATCTTGTTTTAAGTCTTTTTGCACTAATCTATGTTATCTCATATCTTATCTCTTGTGTTTTTAATTTGCTTGGTTAGCTTTTCAGAACTCTGTTTATGCGAGGAAGAGTACATGCAGATCAACTTCTTTTCAATCCTAAAATCGAAAGAATTGCTCGTAAACATAGTAGCAAGACCAGGCGAAGAAGACAACTAGCTAAAGAAAGAAAAGAAAGCGAGGGAACTTCTAATAATACTCCAACAACTCCCATTGTTACTCTAACGATGGAATATCCACCTCCTCCACCTCCCGAAAGAGGTCCTTGTGCAAATAGTCCAAGGAGAAATGCTCAGTTTGCGAGAAAGGGGCGTACAATAAAGTGCCTATTTTCACTGGTAAAAACTATGAATATTGGAAAGCTTGTATGCACATTCATATCAATTCATATGATAAGAGTGTATGGGACGCTATTATCAATGGTCCAACTGAAATTATAATAATTGATGATAATGGTGTTGTCATACCTAAACCGAAACCACAATGGTATGAAAATGATAAGAAAAACGGGGTTACAGTTGGAAAGCACAAAATATTCTCATATCCGCTCTTGGTGTTGATGAATATTATCGTGTTTCTTGTAACGCCCTAGACTTCTTTCAAGATTACTAATTGACCCCGCAAACTAACACGGGTCTTTTCAGCATGCTTTGTTCTCACTCACACGCTTTCTGGGAAACTTCACAAAAGTTCATCCATCCAAATACTACTCCAGGCCATCCATCCAAATACTACTCCAAGTCAAGCACACTTAACTATGGAATTATTATCTGTTAGGCTACCAAAAAGAAGATGCATCTTGTTGGTATAGGTAGTACCAAGCAATCATTATAAGTCTTTCTTCAACCATGCAATCTCATACCTACACAACCTTAAGATCCCTCTCATTTTGATGTGAATTTGGTGACCACTCCTCGCCATCTTCGGCCTCGAGAATGTCTCATTATCATGCCTCGTGCACCGACAACCACTCCCCGTCCTTGTTGGCCTCGGGTGTTACATTTCCCATTGTGAACCTGCTAAAGTTATGTGGGATGCATTGTAAGTTGTCCTTAAGGGAACTAATGAACAACCTTCCAAGAAGTAATGGTGTTTGAGAGTCTTTTGACAAATATAAGAATCACAAAAATGTGTTGGAAACAACAAATCATCCACTCTAGCAAGTATATATTCGATAACTCCATATGGGTAAGTAATAGACCGATAAGCTAATGTTAGAGTCATATGAGTTGACTTGGGTTCCCTACAATTTATCTTTCTCATCATAGACAATGACATCGATTAATGCTAGCTCCTAAATCACACAAAGCATAATCAATAGTTAGTGAACCAATAAAACATGGAATAATAAATCTACTCGCATAAGGTGACTTTTGGTGAAAGCTTTTGTTGGATTATTGCACTGTATTTTTTTCCAAAGCAATGTTCTCGTCATACTTCAAGGATTATATGTGTTGGGATAAGGATTATTCTTCTGAAAGTTTGCATATTGACCTTCTATACTAGCTCCTTGTGGTACACAGTTTCCATTTTAATGTCTCGCCCCATAAAAATCACACCTTAGTGACTAAACCTGACTCACATTTGTCTGAACGAGTGCGGATGCAGCTAACTGCTTTGAAATAACCTTAAGTTGAGCTAACATTGTTGTATTTAAATCTAATTCAAGCACACCCTTTGGTTTCACTATTCGATCACTTGTTGAGCAATACTCATTTTGGCACATTTTTTAATTAGTTCTTCTACCCGTCTTCATTATTAGTTCTTATGATACATCCAACTGAGGCATCAAAAAAAAACTTCGCTTGAACTTTGAGACCTCTGATAAAATGTGGCATTTGTTTCATAACATTCATATTATGATTCATACATCTTTGGAGTAACAATTTGAATCTCTCCCATGCATCAGACAATGGCTCAAATTCACCTTGGTCGAAATTTGAGATTTATGCTTTCCTTTCTACAAACTGAGCATTAGAGAAAAACATCTCCAGAAATTTGTCTTCCAATTCCTTCAAAGTCTAGACCGTACTAGTTGATATTCATTGCAACCAATCTTTTACTTGACCTATAAGAGAAAAACCAAATAATTTTAATTTGCTTAAATTCATTTTTGGTCCCTGTAAGTTAGCGAGTTTTTGATTTTCGTCCCTGTAAGTTTTTTTTTTGTTTGAGTCCCTATATCTTACTTTTTGCTTGAGGTTTAGTCCCTAAAGCCAAAATCCGCAGGAAAATCTGCAGGTTTCTTGCGGATTTTCTTGCAAATTTTGATTTTAGGGACTAAAACGAACGCGAAAGTGAAATATAGGGACTTAGACCAATTTTTTTTAACAGGGACAAAAATCAAAAACTCGCTAACTTACAGGGACCAAAAGTGAATTTAAGCCATCTTAATTTTACTCGGTCTTCGGTCACATCAATTGACTTGCACATCGAACACGTCTCATAAAATTTAGCCAAATCCTTCCAAGGATCTCTGATTGCCTTTCCCATCTTTAACAATCTGATCCAGCCGTACTTGCTCCTTTGAAATGTCTTAAGTCGAAACAGTTCGACTAAAGAGTTCTTGTCAGTCGAGGTGGTTCGACTAAAATTGACAAATTGCCATGTCTGGTCGACTAAAATATGTAGAAAACTTAGGCGTTTGCCAAGTATAGACTTGAAGTCGGAAGATATCAGAAGTCAAAAGCAACAGTTTTAGACGGTTTTCAGCAGTTTCTAAAAGACGCGTGGAAGTCTCACAGACGAAGATGCTGCATGTCGAGGACACGTGTTGGCTAGTAATTAGTCGACCGTTAGCAGTAGTTATTTTATTTTTACTATTTAAGCAAGTTTCAGATGAATAGTTTAGGGTCCGCATTTTCTACAAAACACAAGTGAAACTCAAATCTCTGTGCAAAATGAGTAGGGGTGGCAAACGGGCATGCCCGCCCCGTTTAGGCCCGGCCCGTAAAAGCCCGCGAAAAAACGGGGCGGGGCGGGCGGGCTTTTTTAAGAGTGCGGGTCTAAAACCTTGTCCCGCCCCGCAAAAAAGTGAGGGCGGGGCGGGGAAAGCCCGCGGGCATTCGGCTTTTTAGGCCTAAAAATAGTAAAATTCTATGAAAAAACAAATGACCGCAAAAGCCCACAAAAAAACGGGACGGGGCGGGGCGGGCACATTAAAGAGAACGGGCCTAAAATCTTGCCCCGCCCCGCGAAAAAGTGCGGGTAAAACGGGCTTTTCCCGCGGGCCGGGCCCGTTTTGCCACCCCTAAAAATGAGTAATGAGTGCTGCTTTGGAATGTATGTATGCGCACCAATTTAATTTATGCAATCATTTACGTTATGCTTCATTTTCAGTGTACATTTACTGCGTTTTATCGTTCTTATTTACTTTAAAGCCTTAAATTTCAGTGTGTTCTTTTACTGTAAAATTACTGCTGCATTAAATACAAATTAGATACACGTAACAGACAAAGAAAAACAATTAGTCCTGGAATATTTTAGTTGATTCCGCAAAAGTAACCTTTAAAAAGGAAACTAGCGATTGTTTACCATATTTCTGGGTAAACAAATACGTCATGGTCGACAACTCTTCACCGAGGGTTTCGTCAACCAGGCTAACAAGGTAAGCGCAATCTTCTTCCGAAATAGACACTTGATGCTCCTTTGGAGTATGATGCCTCAGACAAGCCAAGAAAATTGGAGCTGGAATGCTTGGAGTGCGCAACACCCTTCACGTACCTCCCAAGAATTTCAACTTTAGGATTAGATACTAGGGAAGTTCCTCCCCGAGCCCTTAGTAAATCCAGGCTATGACCGTGCAAGTTCCCAATAACAATGACATCAGATATTGACTTTTCACTCAAGTCGGACTACGATTGACAAAATAAGACAAACACAACAAAATCCTCATCCTATAGAGCAGATGCAATGACTTTGAGAGCAATTGTTCTAGACAAGTCAGAAGGCCCAATAGTTACCAACTTGAGTGCACACTAATCCACCGCTTCACTCACGGAGCAAGGACGCTTTCCTAGTCTAAAGTGCAGGTGATTTAAATCTAAGACCCATTAGACGAATTTTTACCTTTGACACCTAAAGTTTAGCAAGCTGTTATAACCACCCCAATATATAAGAGTTAACCGCATCAATTTTCATGTACAATTTAAATTCGAACTTCATTCACTCATCTTACTCTCATACTAACTTGAGCATTGAAGTGTTAAACTTGCAGGTCAGCCTTCTCCCACCGCACCAGAAACTCAAATTCATCGTTGCAATCCTCATCCTCCTTTGGTAACTGACCCATTCTGATTCCTTCGCAAAACACAAAATACATTAAATTTTCATAAACAAATTTAATAATTTACTTATTAATATTTTTTAATAAAAATATTTTCTCTAAATATATTATTATGCAACAAATAATGCAGAAATTCTAATGATACGATTATAAAATAAAACTATTATTATAATTTTTATAAGTTTTCCATTTCACAAAAAATTCACCAGCCTACTAAATATCTTGTTAATATATTTTATTTATTTATTCAATTTATGCTCTTTATTTTTATTACTAAATAATATATTTCCTATTTCATCACGTTATTTGTACACAAAGTTTCAGTTCTTCTCCTTTTCCTTTAACCTAGTAACTCAACCACGCCGCCACCACTCACCACTGTAACTGAATCACGCCGCCGCTGGTTCCTATTGTGAATTTACATTTCTTCTTCACCATTCCTCTTTCACTATTTAGGGTTCTGTCTCTCCTTTGAACTCTGAACGTGATGGAGATGGAAGGCGACAAAACGTTCGAGGTCGACCTCGGTAACCTAATGGCCTTCGACTCTCACCATCCCTTTCCTTCCCAACAACAATCCAGGTTCGTTTTCCTTCTCGTTCTTCTTATTTTGATTTTCAATTTTCAATCTATGATTCATGTGATGTTATTATTTCTCTAACCCTAATTAATTTTCTAGGGTTGAACTAGTGAACGAGTGTTTGCAGAAAGGTACTGAGTTAGTTCAAGCTATTGCTGATTCTCTATTTACTTTACCGTCAACTGAAGATATTGATGGACCGCTTGTTAAATTGCCTCCACCGACTACCAGATTACCCAGAGAGAAACACGTATTAACCCTTCAATTATGTTCAGTTTCATTATTATTAATATTATTATTGCTATTAATCATTGAAATCATTTGCTCATTCATATAGTGTTGTAATGTTTTCAGTTTCCAAGGCCTAAGCCTCCTACTAAATGGGAAGCTTTTGCTCAAAGAAAGGTTAGCTGCGTCCCGTTGTTTGTGTTTTCTGATTTGATTTGGGTTTGGCTTAGACTTGTTTTTTTAATTCGTTTTATTGTTTGCTGAACGGTTAATTGTGTGTTATTTTGTAGGCATTAAGAATCGGAAGAAGGACAAAGTTGTGTTTGATGAGCAATCTGGAACATGGAAACGCAGACATGGTTATGACCGTGCAAATGATGAAGAAGCTATACCTATTATTGAAGCTAAACCTACTGATGGTAAGTAATTGGATATGCATTCACTAACCACGGCTGCTGTTATTTTTTTTCTTTGTTGTTGCTAATGATTAATCATAACATACGGTCACATTCTTAGATTTCAAGAGTAGTGTATCATGCATCCTTACATTGTATATCCATTGATTATGACTTCAGAATTTGGAACTCTGGTCTATATATATTTTGCAAATACTTAGCATAACATGACAGTCACCTTATCTTTTTTGTACTAAATTTTGCATTATGTATTTTGGACATTAATGTTTGTGTTTGTGATAATCTAGATCAAGTTCGAATGAGATTTACATGTATTTATTTCAAATCACTTACAAATGATATGGGCGAGCCTCTTGCGTTATTGTTATTATTTTTCAGACTACTTTAACCGTTTATGTTTTACTTTTAATGAGTGCATGTTCAAACTGATACTTCCCATTTTTACTATTTTATTTGTACTCTATTCAAAGCTATAAGATTCTATATTGATAATGGTATTGTAACATTTTGCAGATCCAGATGAGGATCCTTTTGCCAAAAGAAGAGAAAACAAAAAGGGAAGAGTTGATAAACAGGAGAAAAATCGGCTACAAAACTTGAAGAATGCTGCAAAGTTTGGGGCCTTACCCAGGTTGCTCTCTTAACTATTTACAATTAGCCTTGAGTTTTTTGTTGCATGGTGGCATTCTATTTGTATCTATCCATCACCGTATGCTTGTACTTGTGCATGCAGTTTATTGTATGGGAAAGTTATTATAATCTCCCTCGAGGTTTGTTTGAACGTAATTGACACCCCTCTATTTTTCCACACATAAGTAACTTCCCATACCGATAGAATCCTTAGTACTGTCAAAGAGAATATAAGACAAGCCTTCTTTTATTTCCACTCTTTGGTTCCATCAAAACCTGGAACTTTATTTCAGTGCTAAATTTAAATAGATAAATAGAATTTTCCTAGTAATTTTTGTTTTCTCTATAAATATTTGATAATGAAGTGTTTGCATTCCATTTCTCATGACTATGAAAAGTAGCCAATTTGGACAAAGGGTCCATTGCCAAAGGGTCCATGGTTGGTAGCTACTAGAAATTTGTTACACCCATAACGTTTCTCGAACAATAAACTTAGCTTTGATGAGTTTTGAAACATAAAACTGAGATTAAGGTAGAAAAGCGGTGTTAGAGATGTGATTGGGTGCCAAATTTGATGTTGTCACGTGTCAAAAATGCATGTTTGATTACCGTAATTTGGGTTTCACTTTAGTTGCTGCTATGTGTAAAATTAATAATGTTTTAGGTTTTGTCAACATACATAGGAAGAACCAATCAACCCAGATCCTTAAACTACTAAGTGCATTTTTGGACCTAGTTAAAATCATAGGTACTGTCACGGCCAAATTGATAATGTTGGAAGAAATAACCAATTACGAACATCATAGATTTATTAGAGTGCTCAATATGCAAGACGTTAGCTGGCCAAAAGAAGCTGTTACATAGAACTAACTCATGCTAATCTGTTGCGACCCTCACTCTTATTTGTTTTCATTGTTTTACACCTGTAAGGCTGTAACAAACACAGTTTGAATGAGATCTAATTAATTTCCTATGCAGCCATGTCCAGTTGGCTGCTACATCTTTGCCCATCACAGGAACCCAGGCAGCCCCAAAGAAAGCTACCAAGGATGAATTGGGCAATGTAGCAGGAATTGCAGCATCTGCCACAGCTAGTGGTGGGAAATTTGACAAGAAATTGCCAGGAGAAAAGCCTCCACAACATAAAGGAAAATACCGAAAGGTGTGCACTATACTCTTGCAGAAACTAGTTTATCTTAATCTTATCCATGTAAAAGAATATAAATTATTATGTGTAGAAGCCATTATCTTTCGTTAATTTGGCTGATTATTTTCCTTTTGTTCTCTTTTCATCTAGTTCTTGCCAGTGGCAGAAGGAACAGGGATCGGATCAATGGAGAGGGAACAAACTGATAAAATATTGAACAAGATCATGTCCAAGAATAACCATGATATACTCAATGTTAACAAGGTATATTCATTTTAAGTCATCTACTAGTAACCAATGACATTGATTTCCATTGTTATCACGTTTTGCTAGCTGTTTTTTTGTTCTTTTCATAATTGTATTTTTTGTATTCTAGGCTGTCACAGTGCACAATGTGAAGAAAGAGAAAAACAGGAAGAGTGATAAATCCAAGGTTTCATCAAGCAACAAATTGAAACCTCAGAAGAAGTCTTTTAAGAAGGGAAATGCAAAGAAAGGCAACCCAAAAGCACAGTAATTTAGATTTTATTGAAGCTTGTAGTTTTTTGGAAACACTTTTTAGTGGTTTGAAGTTTTGTAGAAGAATATTTCATATATCTATTGTTAACCATTTTTGCATGTTGTTTAAGCTATCAGAACATCAGATATTTCAAGTGATTATTATACAAGAAGTTACTTGTATCAATAGAGCAAATTTATTGTCATATTATCTTTTTTTACAGATTTGTTAAACAAATTGACCTCTTCAAAATGAACTACTATCATTATAAATAACCCCAAATTCTGAATGTGGCATTTTCTTACAGAGTTACACAAAGCAGTTCCAAACATACCATTAGAAATTTGTCTAAAATTGTATGTTGTTTTTATCTTACTTTTTTATTATGCTTTCTACTATATTTTACTCATTCTTTTAATTTGTTTCATACGAAATTAATTACATATCTTTAGTATATGTATTTTAATATGTATGAAAAGTTTAAAACAATTTATAATAAAAAATCAGAAAGAAGTAGTGTAAATTGTATACAACCCTTTTACAATTTTTTACTTCCTCTATAAGTAGCGTATACAACCCTTTTACAATTTTTTTATATAAAATTTTGTGCTAAATTTAATATTCTTATAATATATTTCTATTTAAAGCACCAGCAAAATGTAAATTATATGAGTTTCTTACAAAGACGATTTTTCAATACACCCCATATATTTCTTAGACACCACGCGAAATTTTAATTTTGCCCATTGATTTCGTAGATGCACATTCGAAAGCACCTCTATTTTGCAAAATAATGTGTTTTCTTCCGTAGATATATCTACGGAAGCATTAAAAAAAATAGTATAGTATAGTTTAAAAGCAAATGATTTCAGTTGAGGAAAGCTTCTGTAGATGCATCTACGAAACGTGGTTACAAAAGAGTGTTCCATAGATGCATCTACAAAACTATATTTTCAAATCATGTTCATTTTATTTTAAAACTAAATTTTGGTTACAAAAATGTAAAATTAAAGTAATGCATTTTAAACACCATAGTAGGTATACAAAAAAAAACATTATATAAATAATGTCGGGCATAAGATAGAATACATTATTAAAGTAACATAAGTAACATACACACATCATCAAAGAAATATAAACATAAAAAAACAACAGGTATCACTATTTTGTGTGTCGGACTTCATCCTGCTGCTCTCCTCTGTCTCTGGCTCCGCCTCCGCCTCTATGTCCACCACGCCCTTTCTTGACTCTGCCTCTAGCGTCAAGTGTCCCACCAGTCCTGACATGATTTCTACGATACACAAATGCCTCATGTGCCAGCCTAATCATAACATCCACCACACGCCTATCCTCAGACCTCTCAGGGAATAAACCATTTGCAATGACTCTCAGACCCGTGTAAGCTATCTGACGACACCGAGGAAGAAGATCATGAGTGTGGTCCAACTCAGCCTGATGAGCATGCATAATCTCCTCGTGAGCTGGTCTGGGAGGATCTCCAGGTGCAGCGGGCATCATGTACGGGTGTGACACTCTGTAGTATCAGGTGATGTACCCCTCGACGCAACTCCAATCCCTCTCTGCTCTCGTCGCCCGAGCCTCCTCAAGAACCATGTGATGCTCCCGATTTTCAAAGACCTTATCTAACTGCCGACGGGTTATGGTAATAGGAGCGGAGACTATAGGGTCGCGAGGTATCGTCTGTGCGTAGCCAAACTGACACATGACGCGCTCCAAAAGATAACGTAATGATGGTCGAGCTGGCGGCCAACCATCCAGAATACAGTGCTATCTCATCAAAGGGAACCGTCTCCCGATGCTCAGCATAACAGTCATAACGTACGTCCTCGGCAGTCATCCGATCAAGTCCGGGCCTATAAGGATCCGACACCTGGTACCCTCCGAGGGGGCTGAATGCACTGGCACGCGGCTTGAGCTCAGTGTAGGTAGGTACCTCTCCCCAGTCAATAATGTCTGGGAAGTGTTGTAGTATCCAAGCCTGAAAAAATACACACGGTAATTTTAATTTACTATCACAAATATATAACAAGTAGAAGGGGATAAGATTGTTACCACTAAAAGGGTACAACTGCCTGCCATTGTTCTTGCCTTCCACAGACATCCCTCTACGAGTCTGTAGTAACTGTACGCCAGTACATCCGTTCCCCAGTTGTACTCATGGATACATACTGTATCCAATAAGTACGTCAGGTAGACGACGTATGTGTACGACGAGCTCGTGTCCACAAAGAGCTGAGTGCCTATCAAATATAGGAAGTAACATCTCAACGTCCGGTCTCTGTGTATATCTGCCTCCACCTCGTCGCCAGCAGCCTGATGTGCCGCAAGAAGCTCCACATCTTATAACCTCTGCAAGGTGTGAAACCTCACATGTGCCCCGCGGGTCCTCTCCACCTCCTTAAGTGCGTTATCTGATCGCACCCCAGCTCAACAATCAACATCTCCATTGCTTCCTCCTTCGTCAGTCTACCGTGACCAAGGAGGGTACCTCTGATAGGAAGATGGAGGAGGCATGCCACATCATAAAGAGTGATGGTAATCTCACCACGAGGAAGATGAAATGAGGAAGTCTCCAGATGCCATCTCTCCTTAAATGCCATTAGCATTCCATTATGTATCGTCGTGTAGCCCACCTGACAGAGGTCCCTCAGGCCATAAGCTGCTAGTACATCTTGGAACCACGACTGGTCAGGTTGCGCTAGAGTCACAATCTTGCGGCAGTCGTTGTAGAACCTCTGCGGATCCCTATCCTGATATTTTTTAAAAAATAAACACGATTATTAATAAGCAAATTCAAAAACTGAAGAAAAAAATTAATTAACAAAGAAAATTTACCTCTCCATCCCAGATACGCCTGATTGCATGATCGTCATACCTTTTCAAAAGGGATGCGTCTATAGGACCCCCTGGGATACAAGATACGCTTTGGCACCAACTCATCCTTGTGTCCCTCCGGAGATGGCACAACAGATTCTGCATCGGCCGTCATTGGCATAGGCACATGAGTATAAGTAGAAGAATTGCCCCAACAACGTCTGCGAGGGGGTGGCATCCGTGAGGAACCCTCAACATCATCTCGGGGCCTTCGTGGTGTAGTAGTAGACGAGGAAGACCCCTCTAGTGGAACGGATGTAGAGAGCCCTCAACTGGGATAGATGTAGAAGGCCCGGCTGGAGCGGGTGTATCAGGTGGAACGTCAGCTTCATCAGTGACCTGATATACTACACGCGCCCGTTTACGCCGCACAGATGCGTGCTGTGCAGTCCTCCCATGTATATCCTTATCCGAACCGTGAATCATAATGTCTGCACTGTGATACAAATAACATCGAGTTAGATACTATGTATCTATAAATGAACAAGGATTTATAAATAAACAAGAAAAGGAAAAAAAACACTCTTCCGTAGATGCATCTACGAAATGCATTAACGTTCATCTCTTCCGTAGATGCATCTACGGAAGACACTAAAGCTCAGAAACGCAACAATGGCGTAACTCCACTATTCAATCACCCAAAAACTCCATTTTTTGGCTTGATCGTCCGTTTTAAACCTCAACGAGTACCTACATTATCTCTAAACTAAATTTCTAAACCTATGCAATCATTTCTACACCTAAATATCAAATTCTATTTGATTTCACAAATACTCTAAAATAACTCAAAATGTCGAAAATTTACCTATTAAATAGAGATTTGAACTTGATGGAATGTGTTGATACTTGATGTTGACGATGTAGCCAAACTTGGGAGAAAGAAATTTGAAGTTTGATATTTGGGGTTGAGAAAGTTTGAGAGTGGTTGAGAGTTCAGCGGTTGAAATGAAGAGAATGAGGGAGGGAAAAAGTGTGGCGCGAGTTATAACATCAAACCTTTCTGTATATGCATCTACGAAAGAGTTTTGTAAATGCAGCTACGAAGCAAAACAACCTTAAACAAAAAAAAAGAGGTGCTTCCGGAGATGCATCTACAGAAACACGAAGATATTTTTATCAATTCGGTAGTGCGTAAGAGACTCATAGGGTGAGATGAGAAATTATCCTTACAAATGATGGAATCCATAAAAATGATGGAATCCATACATAAAAATAACAACTTTTTGAAAAACTAGACAATTTCTTTACATATAATGATGGAATACATACATAAAAATGATGGAATAGATACATAAAAATAACAACTTTTTGAAAAACTAGACAATTTCTTTACATATATGCATATCTAGGACTGAACTTCATATTTCTTTACATATATGCAAATGCAACACTTGTTATCATCTCTATGTTTTCCCTTTAAAAAAAAATGTTATTATCTGTACTTTAGTGAAACTTGAAAAAACACATGTCCATGCCCATGTTAACCTTTGTCTTTACATATATAAAAAATTAGAATGTTGAAGAAGATGCTTCTAACCGCTTCATGAATTGGCCTTATCTCATCACCATCTCCAATTTCCACACACTCATCCATCGATCAATCCTATGAATCATTCAATAAACAATTCTCCATTAAACTAATCGAAATCCTCTGTTTTCCCTGTTTTCCTCTGTTTTTCTCTGTTTTCCTCTGTTTCTCAAATCATCATCACCATCATACAAAAACAACAAACCCATTTGAATTTCTTCACAACCCATTTCATAATCTTCATAAACAATCACATTAATCATAAAAAGTTTCATTTTTTTCTTGTTTTTTTTTTCTTCAATGTTGACAAGATTTTCAAAATGCTTCAGTTTCACCGCTTCCAGAGACTGGTTATACCGTCATACGTTCACCGTCGCCGGTCTCCGGTCAGTCGTCACCGATCTCGGCGACGGAACAATCATGCATTGTTGGGTGCCCAAGTTGCATAACCCATCAAAACCAACACTTGTTCTTGTTCACGGTTTTGGCGCCAATGCAATGTGGCAATACGGTGAACATCTTCGACATTTCATCTCACATTTCAATTTGTATGTTCCTGATCTTCTTTTCTTTGGTGGATCTTTCACTTCACGGCCTGAGAGGACAGAGAGTTTTCAAGCTGTGTGTTTGAAGAGACTCATGGAGGCTCATGGTGTGGAGAGGTTGAGCTTGGTTGGGATAAGCTATGGTGGATTTGTGGGGTATAGTTTGGTTGCTCAGTTTCCTGAGGTGGTGGAGAAGTTGGTTTTGTGTTGTGCTGGTGTTTGTTTGGAAGAGATTGATATGAAAAATGGGTTGTTTAGGGTTTCTAGTTTGGATGATGCTTCTAGTATTTTGTTGCCTCAAACTCCTGATAAGCTTAGGGAATTGATGAGGCTGTCTTTTGTTAAACCTGCTAGGGTTGTGCCTTCTTATTTCCTTGAAGATTTCATTCATGTATGTAACTAAGCTTATATCTTTTCCGATCTGTGTAGCACCGACATTTCTTCATATTCGAATATTAGATAATGGCTACACACATTAGTCTCTTGTCTGGTGTCTGTATCTGTGCAGTGTCTTATCTTGTCTGGTGTTTGTGTCTGTGTTTCTTTTTAGTTTGTGTTTCTGGTTTATCACGTATCACTATTATGATGATTTTATCATGTATGTCCTTATTGATTTTGACAGGTGATGTGTTTAAATTATTACTAGTGTTTACGCATCAGTGTCTTATCTTGTCTGGTGTTTTTTTTTTAGTTTGTGTTTTTGGTTTATCACGTATCACTATTATATCACTATCATGATGATTTTATCATGGATGTGCTATATGATTTTGACAGGTGATGTGCACAGATTACATTGAAGAAAAGAAGGAATTGCTTGTGGCAATACTAAAAGATAGACACCTTTCCAACCTTCCAAAGATCAAACAGGTATATATAAAAATGAATAAACTGAATTTATCTATATGTGTCACTGTCGTGTCGGTGTCGCTAGACACATCTTTATTCAGAGGTATTGATGCTACTCGGTACTACAATGGTGAATTTACTCAAATATCATATATCTTCCTATCTGGAATGCATTGATTGAGACATATTGGCAATATTTTGGTTTTTCATTGAAGCTTCCTACTCTAATCATGTGGGGTGAACAAGATCAGATATTCCCTTTGGAATTAGGCCACAGATTAAAAAGGTAACATTTCAACTCAATGGAACTTCATTCATCTTGCTACTTATAATTTGCGTTGAATTCGCGTGCTTATTATTAAACTAGTTAGCACGGACTCATCTCCTCTTTGAAACAGGCATATAGGTGAACATGCTCAAATGGGGATCATCAAGAATGCAGGGCATGCATTGAACATTGAAAAGTCCAAAGAATTCGCTAGACATTTGAAGTCATTCCTCATCGATTCAGAATCACGCTCTTCTTCTCCACCTTCTTTCAAAGAACAAATTCAAAAGACATTACCGTTCGATTTCAGTAAGTCATAGATAGGACTTGTCTTTTTGACAAGGGTATCAAGATGATGAAGGTTTCAATTTCGTAACTTTTTTTGTGAAGGAAACTACTACTTTTACTTGGTTGTGTAAGAGCTTTTTTTTTTTTTTTTATACGGGAGGGATCAATAGCGTTTTGACGAATACAAAATTTACGAAATTCACCGTTGAGTTGAAATTTTATATATTAACGTAGAAGATCGATCTCGATATATAATACTTATTTTGTTATATTGCAGTTAGGTATTGGTCAGGCTGGGGTGCATTGGCATGGTGTGTTGCTCTATTATTATTGCAGCCAATATTTGAAACCAAATTGTTTGTAATGCTTCTCATCATTTTTCTTCTAAATTTCTCTCTATGTTTCCTCTTTCTTCATAGTACTTAAGATGAACAAATAATAGTATCTATCATTTGCTGCAATCCTCATTTAGGAGTAAAAATCATCTCCAATTTTATAAATACGTTTATTTTTCCGCTATAGCTTTGAAGTATATAAAAGAATAAATACACATTTTGCTGTGGAACTTTGGTTATGGCTTGGATATACATTTGAGATTTCTTTTGATCGTTCGAGTATAATCTCTATATTTGATAGTTGTAGTAATTCTTGGAGCACTCAGGTTAATTACATCGTTGTAGCAAATATCATTCATACTTTTCGTACGATTTGGATGGCTCGAAATACTATTCGTTTTTCTAATGTTAAGGTGCATAGACACGCAACGAAGATGAAAATTCATGTTGATAAGTGATCATAAAAAAATATAGTCTTCCTTCCCTTTAACTGAATAGAGAATAAAGAAGGTTGCAGCATCTAGCTCATCATGATAAGTGATCATAATTCAAAGACTTACCTAAATCTTATCTTAACGCAATCGAAAGATTCTCCTTCCTTCACTGTCTTCGGCTGCCAAACAGGCGCGGGTTAAGAACAGTTTTACTTCAGCTCGGTTTCACATTCACTATATCAAGGTAGCATTCAAGTCCTTGAAAAAACTAGAATGAAAAACACGATGTTGAATAGTATTTATCAGCAAAAGCTAGAGTTGGTTAGTGTGGAATCGCAGTCTATTATATCTGCTAAGCACGGATTAAAGGACGGTGATGAAGGATCAGTTTTCATTAGCCTCTACAACTACAGTTACAGCATACAATATCCTGCTACTACGTATGGAACACCGGTTCGTCCCTATTATCCTTCATTGAGGCGGTTATGCTAACACAGCGGCTCCGAGGAAGCTTAGAGGTTCTGCGAACAATGCTAAGTGCACGAAACAGTTTCTGATTGACAAGTTGGGATTTCCGAGCAATTCAATTTACATGCTCACAGGTACTTTCTGTTCAACTTTTATGACATTATAGTACTAATGCATATTTATATATATTTAACATCTTTTATATATAACATGCAGATGATTCAGAGGAGAAAAACACAATCCCGACAAAAAGTAACATGAGAATGGCGATGAAGTGGTTGGTCGAGAGCTGCAAACCAGGAGACTCATCGGTGTTTTATTTCTGCGGACACGGATCAAGGGTTAGAGATCGTAACAGGGATGAGGCTGACGGGTATGATGAAGCAATATGTCCCGTTGACTATGAGCACGAATGGATGATACTTGATGACGAAATCAATGTTACAATTGTTAAGCCTCTGCCTCATGGTGCCAAACTTCATGCCCTTGTCGATGCATCCTTTAGCGGGACAGTTCTTGACTTACCGTTTGCATGCAAGACGAACTGGTTAGTCAGTTAGTTACAACATATTGATACATAACATAAGATTTCCTGATTCAATAGACTAATGTATAGTTAAGAATAAGGGAAGTACTTTTTTGTACTGACTCATCTGTTCTGTCCAACCACCAAATGTTCCTAAACATCAGATGCAAATAAAGGCATTCCTGATAATAACTTTTCTCTTTTATTTACATTGTTGAATTTTGGTTCTATTATTGTTTGTTGTTTTCTGAGGTAGATCAAATATTTTGCTGAGAATAAGGGAAGTTTTTAAGTGTTATTCTTGAGTCAAGGATTTAACCATTAGTAACTATGTTGGACAGAGTAGAACCTACATTATAGAAAGATGGGCTACTAATAGGATGAGATTTCAAAACTTGGCTGATGATGATGTTATGTCTAGTATTAGAAGGAAAGTTGAGAGAACCAAAACTTACATCAACTTATGGCTTGTCAAGTATGTAAGATTGATTAATTTGGTTATTACTGTTGTGCATTGTCAGCTGAACACATATATGCATAAATTGAAATATGTAAACATATTGTAGGATGTCTGATGAACACATCTTTAAAGTAAGGCATATTGAAAATTCAGCAGAAAATTTTTCTGTAAATTTGAAAGACCATATAAGCTCTTCCAGAAGATGGGAACTCACAGAACTTCAAGATTCCATGAGTAGGAACTATAAGATTCCTACATTGTATATATAAAGAGTAGGAACGATAAGATTCCATGAGTAATACAGGAAATCAAGGTACATGTCAATCTACAAAATATGCTTTGCTTTATTCTGTAAATGAATCAAACCTTTGGGTTAGGATACAATGTTCAGATGTACAACAATCTATGTATAAAAAATTGTCTGGTAGACTAAAGAAGAGGAGGGATCTTGAGCAAAGAGAGACTAACGGGTCTGATCGCAAAATGAGGAGAACATGTTTGATTGTCAAGTGCAATAAGGTGCAAGCAGTCAGGTCATAACAAATCTACTTGTAAGGTGACACCAACAACTCAAGCATCTCAACAGCCTGTTCAAGTTTCTCAATAGCCACCTCAAGCTTTTCAACAACCTATTCAAGCTTCTCAACAACTTGCTCAAGCTTCTCAACAGCCATCTCAAGCTTCTCAACTACTTGCTCAAGCTTCTCAACAACCTGCTTAAGCTAGTCAGCAACCAACACAAACAACACAACAATATACTCCAAGAACTCAAGAAAGACAGACTACTTAAGCTAGTCAATAACCAACTCAAAGAAGTAACATTCAACTGATTAAATTCATCTGATACAACCCAAATATTCTACTTAGTACAGTCAGTACATACTCTTAAAAGATTCTAAAAACTAATACATAGAAAATTACAAAACACATCATATTCTAAATTTTTTCCACTTCAAGATATTCATTTGACACCCTAACTTTTTCAAACTCCATTTTTTATCATCAATTTCCTTTGTCAGCTTTTCCAACCCACTCATCATAAATTACCCTTTCTCATCTCCCACATCCTAATGGAACCAATCGAAACACCTACACCCAACTTGTAAAAATCCCTGAAATTTTCATAGATTGTAGTTCAAAGACAAATAGAAGTTCATAGAAATTATTGTATCAATTTTTTTTTAAAAAACTTGCATATCTTAAAATGTGGACAATCCCATAATTGTTTTCCAAAATTCTTGACTCTGGTTTCCCTACGAAGAACATTTGTCTCCACAATGACAAATAGGTTTCCATCGCAGCTTGGAGCTCGTGTATACATTGGAATTCAAGCTTTCAGAGCTCTTCTGTTTCAATAGGGATGAACAACGACCAGATTTCATGCTTGCTACAACCTAACCTTCAATTTCTGGAATTGGATGAGTAATTTGAGATGTAACCCTAAGCTCTAATTCAAATTTGACATAGAACCCTAAGTGGAATGGAGAACTCGTAGCATACGACGTAGAAATAAGGAAGATGAAGTTCATTTGTCAACTTAGCTGCCACGTATACAATCATAAACAAATGTTTGAATGCAATAGGCGAAAATGACTTATATGCCTTACTTTAATAGTTAAAGCATTAATTTGACCATTTGAAAAATTAAGAGATGAAATTTTGCCTATATAAAATGATAGATTATATATTTGTAGAATATTTATATTTTATATTTATATGTACAATATAAAGTATTAATTATGCTTAATATAATTGACGTCCAAATTAACAATAATATTAATAGTAAGAAATATATTATTATATGATAAAAAGTACTATATATTACAATATTATTATGACCAATGTTTGATACTTTATGAATATATCAAATAAAATAAAAATTAAGTTTGAACGAATAAATTAAATAATTTAAAAATTTAAGAATATGTGTCTCGTTGTTATTATTTTATTTAAAAGTCATTTTTTTTGTTTCTAAATTTTAGATCACTTGAAATTTAATTGGCCCCTTCCAATTTTATAGACGTGACACTAATAATTATAACGAAATAATATATTTTTAGTCAGTTGGCAATATTGACTAATAATTTATTATTTAATATTTTTTATAGACAAATTAATAGTTAATTATTTTAATTAATTTTTTTGAAAAATTTAATATTAATGAATATAAATTTTAAAAGGAATATTTGAGAATTTCCTACACCACCCTTTAGGATTCTTAGGTACAATGTGCGTTTCTAAAAATACCTCTTGTTTTTGGAGATGTATCTTTGGACGTACTTTTTACAAAATGTTTCCGTATGCATATTTACAAAAGAAAACCAGAAACAAAATACCATAAAATCAACATTGCAACAATAAAATCAACTTTCATAAAATAAAATCGGCATTACATTGATGATTTTAACAGAAAATTAAATATTACATTTCAAATATTCCGATGGACGCTTGCATATCTCTAAGATTTACTCGACCGTTCTTCGTACCGTCGCAACCAACTCGAGCGAGATTTTCTCTTCGAAACCGAAATACGTTCGCCACATCGTTAAAACATCCTCTCGGTTCTTGAGCTCAAATTTGCTGTAAACGACGTTCTCTTTGTTGTCAACTGAAGGTGAACGATACTCGAGCTTCACAATCTTTTGTTTGTCTACGTAAGGTAGGCGATAGTGGATTTTTTCAATGATATCGTTGAGTGAGGTGTACTCGGTGAGTTTGAACGTCTGCCCAACAGATGTTGATATCATACAATTGAGACATTTTTGTGTTTGTGTGAAAGACAACATAAGAAACTCCAAATTTATAGAAAACCTAGGTGAATATGGACGAACCATTTTTTGTCAAACTTCTTTCTGTAGCGATATCCATGGAAAGATCCCATATTTACTGGTTTTGGAGGTATCTTTTATTGCATCCATTATTTTTTCATAATTTTTTAAACGCATCCATTATTTTTTCATGTATCCATTGTTTTTTCAACAATCACACCTACTTTCACCAATTTTCCACCTTCGGACTCAACTTGTTTCGTCCCTACCGCGAGTTTAACCCGACTTATCACATTCTTTGTTATGGGATATCGACAAAGTAATGCATTAAAAGAAGGAAATACCTTTGCCACCTCGTTCATCAACGCGGTATTGCAGTCTATAACAATCTCCATAGACTTCTCTTCCGGTTTGAGCCTACATACACTAGGATGACCTTGTAACTTTGATCATAATTCATGGTTATGCAAACCACAAATAACATTAAATTTCTACTTCTTGGTAGTCAACATTGTAAGAACAAGCATACACTCACAAATGAGTTTTTGATTCATGTCAAACATCACAAGCAACCAAATACAAAAGCATAAATGAATGACTCAAGACAATGGAAGATTATGAAGCTCAAATCACTCAGAAAATGGTATTGCATCTGTTAGGTCGACCAAGCAAAGCCCTAGGTCGACTCAAAACCAGAGTAAACTCAGCAAAACTGACAAGGTCACTGTTAGGTCGACCTACCCACACTCCCAGGTCGACCTAAACTGAAGGGATTTACACATGTCACTGTTAGGTCGACCTACCCACACTCCTAGGTCGACCTAAACTGAAGAAAAGTCACAAAAATGCATTTCAACTGACTTTAGGTCGACCTAAACCTTCAACAGGTCGACCTAACTGGAAACAAATGACTTTAGGTCGACCTAAACCTTCAACAGGTCAACCTAACTGACTTTAGGTCGACCTAAACCTTCAGCAGGTCAACCTAACAGATTTTAGGCCAACCTAACAGGTCAACCTAACTGGGACAACTTCAACTCTGCTTCTGTTAGGTCGACCTAAGCACTAAAGTAGGTCAACCTAATTGCTGAAAACTTCCCAAATTATGTGTTTTCTCTGCTCCAACATACCAGCAACTATATATATCATTCCATGTTAATTATTCATCAACACCAACGACTGAAAGATACACAAAGGCTTCTCATCTTCGTTCTTCGTCATCTCCAACACAATTACACATAATCATTCTTGCGTTGAGGGTTAGTGATCGAGTTCGATAACGTCCATGGAACGGAATTGAAGATTCCTAGTGGGTGAAGATTTGTGGGGTTTTTGGTGAATAAAATCTGCGGGTTTTGTCCTCCAAGATAGGTGTTTCTTGGGGGTTTTTATCAAGAGGTTTCAACGAGGATCCATCTGAGTGTGAAGATTGAAGAACAAGGATTCAAGGCAATTCAAGACACTGCAGAAAAGGGATCAAGTGAAGCTCTTGGATCACCTTGATCTGACTCAAGATTAAGGGGGAAGAAGATTCAAAGGATCGACATAATTGGTTTATGGTTTATCGCTTTGTTATCTTCTTTGTATAAACTGCTTTCAACATTAATGAAAGATTTCCCAATTTCAGTTTGGAATTGGGGGCAGACGTAGTCGTAGCGAGGACGATCGACGAACTGCCTAAACAAATATCGTGTTCTTGTCGCTTTTACCTTTTAAATTTACGTTTTGTTCATATTTGGTTATAATAGCAAATTGATCAACGATTCGAGTGTTAAGATTGTGAATTAAGAACTTATATAAACATCACAATCCATCACACATTGAATCACCATCAATTTGATCATTATCACCAAGTGTTTGTGTTTTTGCTTATTTCACTATTGCTGCATTGCAAACGTCGTTCATCATATAAGAAGTTAATTGATTTTCAATAGAGCGACGTATTGATTCTATAGTGTATTCTCTTATCGTTTATCTCAAGTTGGTTAGTGGTTTTAACACATATACAATCGTTTCAATAATGGTTCGGAATAGACGCGAGTCGATTCAGAATCACTTCCGCTTAAAGTTCAATTAATTCCGCAAAACTGTGTAAGATCTATTCACCCCCTCTAGATCCTAAGGCCAGCGTCTAACAAGTGGCATCAAGAGCTCTGGTTTATTCCGTGCTACGTGAAACACTTATTGGAAAGATGGCTTCCGGACCTAAAGGGGCTCACAATAGAGCTCCAGTTTTCAACGGTGAAAACTATGGCTATTGGAAGGATTGTATGTGTGTCCACATCAATGCAATTGATAGGAACATCTGGACAGCTATTGTCAATGGTCCCTTTCAGATCACCATGACAAATGCAGCTGGTGCAGTTGTTCCAAAACCAGAAAATACTTGGGATGCTGAAGATGAAAAGAGATATGCATACGATTGGAAAGCGAGAAACATTCTAATCTCAGCTCTAGGAGTTGATGAATACTATCGCGTTTCCCATTGTAGATCCGCTAAAGCTATGTGGGACACATTGCAAGTTGCCCACGAGGGAACGGATGATGTCAAACTAGCTAGGATCAATACGTTAACTCAAGAGTTCGAACTCTTCCACATGGAAGATGGTGAATCCATCGAAAACATGCAGAAGAGATTCGTTCACCTGAAAAATCGGTTAAATTCTCTTGATAGACCTGTTTCCAATGCAGTTGCTACTAACAAAATCTTAAGATGTTTGAACAGGGAATGGCAACCCAAGGTTACAGCAATAAAGGAAGCAAATGATCTAAACACCTTAGACATCACCACTCTCTTTGGTAAACTAGAAGAACATGAACAACATCTTAAATGCCTTGACATGCATGAGAAAAGGGCAAAGAAAGAGAAGAACATGGAGAAAGAGGTAGAGAAGAAGTCAATAGCTCTAAAAGCTTCAAGCTCCAAGACCTCAAGACAAGAGCTAGAGGATAGTGATACAAGTGATGATGAAGACTCCGATGATGAGGAAATGGAACTGTTTGTGCGAAGATACCACAAATACCTAAAGAAAAATGGAGCAAAACATTCTGACAAAGGGTTGATCAACTATAGAAAGCAATCAAACAAGTTCAAACAAGATGACAATAACAAAGGAAAAATCAAAGGTCCTTGCTTCAATTATGGCAAAGTCGGTCACTACAAACCGGATTGTCCATACCTTGAGAAGGAGAAAGAGAAGAACCAAAGCAAAGGTCACAACAAATCTAGAAGAGCCTACATAGCATGGGAAAGTGATTCATCTAGTGAAGACTCATCAAGCGATGAAGAAGAATTGACAAACTTATGTCTTACGGCTCATCAACACAAGAAAAAGAAACGTGTAAGTCATCTTAAACCTGAACTTGTAGATAAGGTATCTCATGCTCAATTAAAATTAGCCTTTGAAGAACTACATAGAGATGCAATTGAAGCTTTTAAACTTTTGGCCTCAAATAAGAAAATTTTTTCATATCTTGAATCAAAAGTTGAGAAGACCGAAAAGGAAATGGAAGCTTTGAAACAATCTATGCTAGATATTCAAAAGGATAAAATTGAGGAAGATCCTACATCATGGTTTGGTTGTGAGACATGTCATATTTGGCAAAAAGAAGTGAGAGACCTAAAGGCCAAATTAGATAAGGCTCTACAACCAAAAATGACGTTTGCGGTTGATCCAAATAAGTTCAAAAGATCGTATACTCCTTTATATAGTAAATACACTTTTGTACCAAAAGTATCAACTAGCAAAACAGCATATTCTCATCATATTACCTGTCACTATTGTTGCAAAAAGGGACATACCATTGAAAAATGCAAATTTAGGAGGATTTTAGTTCCTAAAGGAGTATTTCAATGGTTGCCTAAATGCAACAGTTTATGTACTCACCACCCAGGACCCAATGAAGATTGGGGACCTTCCACTATAAATTAATTTTGTAGGAAAAGTGTCTTGACATTGCCGAAAGGTTGTGGTTCCTTGATAGCGGATGTTCAAGACACATGATGGGAGACATATCACTCTTTGTTAAAGTTCCACGCAAAGAAAAAGGGGTATGTCACCTATGGAGACAACAATTGGGGAGCTATACTTGGTAAAAGAAGTGTAGGTAACCCGTCTACCACAACTATAACTGATGTGTTACTAAGTAGAAGGTCTTAAACATAATCTCCTAAGTATTAGTCAATTGTGCGACAAAGACTTCAAAGTAACTTTTACAAATTTTGGCTGCACAATAGAACATATTAAGAAAAGAGAGATCATGTTTAATGGCACATGGGTAAACCACATTTATATGCTAAAACTTGGAAGAAGGCATATTTTTTTTTTACTCTCAATCTAGTAAGGCATATAGGCATATAGGTTCTATCAATTCAGTTACTACTTATTGTTGAAGAGTCAGTTCATGTGTTCTTTTTGACGAATCTTATGCAAAATGTGTCGAGAAAGGTATATCTTTTGATAGTGCAGGCCCATCCACTGAAGAAATTGTCAAAGATGAGGAAGACGAAAGTGAAAGTGTTGCAAAGGAAGATGCTAAGAAAGAGAAAGATGAGTCTCATGATAGTGTTGAAAAAGAAAGTATCTCAAACAATGAAGAACTTCCTAAGGCCTGGACAAATGTAAAAGATCATCCAATCGACAACATAATAGGGGACATCTCAAAGGGTGTGACAACACGCTCCAAGATAAGTAACTTTTGTCATCATTTTGCTTTTGTTTCACAAGTTGAACCGAAAAACGTGAAGGACGCATTACTTGATGAGCATTGGCTAATGGCCATGCAAGAAGAATTAAACCAATTTAAACGGAATGATGTTTGGGACTTTGTCTCTCATCCGGGAGATCATCAAGTAATCGGTACTAGATGGGTTTTTCGTAACAAACTTAATGAAAACGGAGTTATCACTAGAAACAAAGCTAGATTAGTTGCTCAAGGTTACAATCAATAGGAAGAGTGAATTTGAGATGAGTCTCATGGAGCTGCTCAAAAGACTTGGAATGAGTGAAGCAAAGGAGATTGACACACCTATGGCAACAAATACTAACCTAGACAAAGATGAGAAAGATATCAATCTTGTCCAAAGGAATCTCACTTAAAAGCTGTCAAAAGAATTCTGCGATATCTACGTGGAACTCCTACATATGGCCTATGGTATCCGAAGGGAAATGAGTGTTATTTGGTAGGATTCTCCGACTCAGATTTTGCTGGCTGCAAATCCGATAGAAAGAGCACCAGTGAACATGTCATCTATTCTCAAATTCATTGATAAGTTGGCATATCAAGAAATAAGTATCGGTTGCATTATCTACTGCTGAGGCAGAATATGTAGCTGCCGGAAGCTGCTGTGCGCAGATATTATGGCTCAAGCAACAACTTCTTGACTTTGGTATTAAGCTTGATCGTATACCTATCATGTGCGACAACACAAGTACCATAAACTTGAAGAGCAAGAAGCAACTAGCTGACATCTTCACCAAACCTCTTGCAACGGAGCAGTTCTTCAACATTCATTGGGAATTAGGGATATTAGATATCTCTAATTTGAGCTAAATGCGTTTGTTTTCTTAATTTTATTCCTTTACTTTATATATATTGATTATGCTCAAGCTAACATCTCTCTCAGTATGAAGGTAGTTCATCATCACATCAAGTATCATTCCACATTGACTAGAGGAATATACTTCATTCTACGAAATGATGACGAGATACCTATAATTGAGAAAGTGGTAACATGTTTGTTGATTCACTTCCAAAAATATCATTGATGCTATAATATGCTATCAATTAACATGTTTATAGTGACTTCTTATATGCTTCTCCACCTATCTCATTTACATGTATATGTTGTTCATCATTACTCATAACATATCATGTTTGGACATAAAAATAGTAGAATAAGCATACATCTAACATGTTTGGGCAAACGTTAGCGAGCATTGCATTAGTTCGTTTCATTGCATTGCATCTCATTTCTGTCATGTTATTATGTCTTTTATTACTTGAACTTAAGCTTGGTTTGTACCTTTAAATATGTTTGGATATTATGCTCTATTTCTTTACTAGTGTGTTATGTAAGACATTGTTTTGTTTAGATTATTTTGTTATTCTCTTCTACTATTCTCCTGGTTTCTTTTGATGTTGTCAAAGGGGGAGATGAGTTGAGAGTACGGGGGAGCTTAGTACGGGGGAGCTTACGCATACAAGACCGGGGGAGCTTTCGTCATTTAATCAAATGTTTGCCATCATCAAAAAGGGGGAGTTTGTAAGAACAAGCATACACTCACAAATGAGTTTTTGATTCATGTCAAACATCACAAGCAACCAAATACAAAAGCATAAATGAATGACTCAAGACAATGGAAGATTATGAAGCTCAAATCACTCAGAAAATGGTATTGCATCTGTTAGGTCGACCAAGCAAAGCCCTAGGTCGACTCAAAACCAGAGCAAACTCAGCAAAACTGACAAGGTCACTGTTAGGTTGACCTACCCACACTCCCAGGTCGACCTAAACTGAAGGGATTTACACATGTCACTGTTAGGTCGACCTACCCACACTCTTAGGTCGACCTAAACTGAAGAAAAGTCACAAAAATGCATTTCAACTGACTTTAGGTCGACCTAAACCTTCAACAGGTCGACCTAACTGGAAACAAATGACTTTAGGTCGACCTAAACCTTCAACAGGTCAACCTAACTGACTTTAGGTCGACCTAAACCTTCAGCAGGTCAACCTAACAGATTTTAGGCCAACCTAACAGGTCAACCTAACTGGGACAACTTCAACTCTGCTTCTGTTAGGTCGACCTAAGCACTAAAGTAGGTCAACCTAATTGCTGAAAACTTCCCAAATTATGTGTTTTCTCTGCTCCAACATACCAGCAACTATATATATCATTCCATGTTAATTATTCATCAACACCAACGACTGAAAGATACACAAAGGCTTCTCATCTTCGTTCTTCGTCATCTCCAACACAATTACACATAATCATTCTTGCGTTGAGGGTTAGTGATCGAGTTCGATAACGTCCATGGAACGAAATTGAAGATTCCTAGTGGGTGAAGATTTGTGGGGTTTTTGGTGAATAAAATCTGCGGGTTTTGTCCTCCAAGATAGGTGTTTCTTGGGGGTTTTTATCAAGAGGTTTCAACGAGGATCCATCTGAGTGTGAAGATTGAAGAACAAGGATTCAAGGCAATTCAAGACACTGCAGAAAAGGGATCAAGTGAAGCTCTTGGATCACCTTGATCTGACTCAAGATTAAGGGGGAAGAAGATTCAAAGGATCGACATAATTGGTTTATGGTTTATCGCTTTGTTATCTTCTTTGTATAAACTGCTTTCAACATTAATGAAAGATTTCCCAATTTCAGTTTGGAATTGGGGGCAGACGTAGTCGTAGCGAGGACGATCGACGAACTGCCTAAACAAATATCGTGTTCTTGTCGCTTTTACCTTTTAAATTTACGTTCTGTTCATATTTGGTTATAATAGCAAATTGATCAACGATTCGAGTGTTAAGATTGTGAATTAAGAACTTATATAAACATCACAATCCATCACACATTGAATCACCATCAATTTGATCATTATCACCAAGTGTTTGTGTTTTTGCTTATTTCACTATTGCTGCATTGCAAACGTCGTTCATCATATAAGAAGTTAATTGATTTTCAATAGAGCGACGTATTGATTCTATAGTGTATTCTCTTATCGTTTATCTCAAGCTGGTTAGTGGTTTTAACACATATACAATCGTTTCAATAGTGGTTCAGAATAGACGCGAGTCGATTCAGAATCACTTCCGCTTAAAGTTCAATTAATTCCGCAAAACTGTGTAAGATCTATTCACCCCCTCTAGATCCTAAGGCCAGCGTCTAACAAACATGTAACCATGAATTTTAAAAGGACATTCACATTTTCTACTACCCGTGTCGTATCTTTTAAACTTCCATAGAGGAGTCTGGTATTTCTCGCTTCTTTCGCACAACAAAGTTACAAAAGCGTTTCTTCTTTCCGAACCTTTATCCGATCTTCCTATAACCACACCAAAACCAAGTGTACTTGCAGTCTTACGAATTCATGTGAGCATGCTATCACAATCATCAAAATTTTGCTTGTTATTAAAGTTACCGCCGACATCTATCAACTTTACGACAACCCCTTGCACATTCGGAGAAACATCGTTTGTAGAAACTAATTCTTTTGAGGTATTATTGGGTGTGCACCATATCTATTTGTAAACAATAAGAAAAAAATTACAAAACTGCTGCAAAAAACGGGACATACATGTTTCAGAGATGTACATACGGAAGTGTTCATCTTCAACACGTTCCGTAGATGTACATCCGAAAGCAACGTTCCTTTTTTTTTTTACAAAATTTTGATGATTAATATGAGCAATGTAATGGACAAAATTGAATCTTTACTTGAAATTTAATCTTCTTTTGCTCCCTTTGATTTGTTGCACGAAAAAGTTGGAGTTTTGGAGTGAAAAATGATATTGATGATGTAGGATATTTTAGGTTGGTGAAAGTGAGTGTGGAAGAAGAAAAAAAAATGGGGGGGAGTGATCATGCAGATTTAAAATATACAGAAACTTCCAGAGCTATATCTATGGAAAAGTCTAGCGCTAATACGTTCTGGATATGCATCTACGAAAATTTTCCTGAACTGAATTATGTTGAAGTTTTTTTTCAACGTTTACCAGTTTAAAATACTTCCGTAGATGTAGCTTTGGACAAAACTATATTTTGGGCAAAAAAATGTGCTTCCTGATATGTATCTCCGGAAACAGGGGACATAAATGTAATTACGCTAAGTGCCTAATAGTATCAAAGGATGGATTAAGAAATTCTCAAGTATTTTGGGCCAAAGCCCAATTTGCTGTGAATTCTTTTCAACCCACAGAAATTTTCTAATGTTTGAATAAACTATTTAAACAATGAATATAACTTTAACAATACCGTTGTGGGACTAAAATTATATCAGCAATGCAAATTTTCTTGCCAGTAACAATTAAAGGGTTGCAAAATATCACATCAAGGAAGAACTCTTTCATGGAAACCACCCACCATTGGTTGGATAAAGTGTAATTGCGATGATTGTTATAATCACAATAGCCTCCCTGTTGCTTGTGGAGGTTTGTTTAAAGATTATATAGGAAATTTCCTTTTGGTGTATGCATATACGGTCCCTTGGACGTCGTCTTATTTATCTGAATTCACTGGGGTTATTTGTGCCATGGAAATTGCTATCGAGGGAGGTTGGAGTAACCTATGGATTGAAACTGACTCAGCTTTAGTGGTTCAAGCCTTTTCTAAGCGAGTTTTAGTTCCTTGGTAGGCCAAAATCGCTTGGACCAATTATATAATTTTTTTTTAGTTTCTAGTCAGTTTTTATTTCGCACATCTTCATAGAGGGTAACTCTTGTGCCGATTTTATAGCAAATATAGGTTTAACTTGTAGCTCTCTCATATTTTTTGATTCCATTCATTTAAACATTAGGAAGAAATTTGTTTCTAATAGACCAAAAATGTCTAATTTTAAATTCATCTCTTGATGAGTTCTGTTTTAGTTCCATCCTTCTTCTTATAATGTTTCTTTTTAATATATAAAGTTTCATTAAAAAAAACACTCAAAAATTGGTATCTAAATCATATGATTCTTTAAGTTAACTTCATATTTTAACTACCATAAATGTAATGTTATGATTACACAATAAAATATATACAGAAAGTTTATGAAATTTGAAAAATAAAATTATAAGGTGCTTATATGATAATCAAATGATAATTCATGAAACATTATGTGATAAGGTATATTACATATTTACTTTTTTAGCACAATAACTCATTTTTCTCTATAGAGAATATTTGAACTCTGGTACATATAAAATCAGGGAAGATTACTAACAATCTCACATACATGATTAACACACTTAATAGCTAAATATTCATTCCAAGATTTTGGACAATCAGCATCAGTTGCACATTCAATGAAGTCTTCTGTAATAAAAAGAGATAATAATTAAATAAAATTAAAAAAATATGATAAAAGATTATGTATAAACTACAAAGTAAAGATCTATATCTAATGAGGGTGAAAAAATGGCTTACTGGCAGCACCAACTTGCTTTGCTATAAGAAATATGGAAAGAAATAGAAATAAGATATATAATAACTTGAGAATTTCAGTCATATTTTTCTTCACTTTGTATATAAAAAATATAATATGATTTGTTCTTTTTATAGTTTATAAAATTTATTCTCTAATTTAACTGATTAAATAGTTTTAAACACTTATTAGGTTGTAAACATCCTTTATAAAATTATAATCATAATAAAATATCATTTAAGTATATCAGGTGTTATATTTGACTCTTTAGCACACCTAATAAAGAGGTCACATAATTATAAAGAAAATTATTTTACCCTTTCATATGATACTAACAATATTTCATGCAAATTTATTTGTTAGAATAATGTCCCATTAGGTGAGAACATGTTTATGCACAAATAGAATGCTTTGTAAGATTAATATTTTATTGATAAAATTGTTGAGTAAAAAAACATGTATCTACATAACCGTTCACATCAGTTATATATTTCATTTTGATTTACAAAATAATTTCTAATCAAATTTAATCAAACATTAATAGCATTTATTTAAAGAGCGCTATTAATAATTTCACACTTATATAAAAGTGTCACTATAGACTTCTAAAAATTAAAAAAAAGCTAAGATTAATTGCCCTTTTATTAAAAACTATTGATAATGTTTTATTATGACTATTGATAATGTGATTTATAACAAATGTAAAACGTTGATGCAATATTGTAGTGATGAGTTTGATAAAATATTATTAGAAGAGTAGTTTAGATTAGGTTGCAAGTAGCATACATCATATTGTTAGCACGTGTATGGATTTACTTGATCAAGAGAGCATCACCATGCATGGATGAATGCAAATAACTAACAAAATAACCATGCAATCATTTCTATGAATAGAAATCGTTACGATAGTTTGTAAAAGTGAAAGAAGATTGAATGAATAATATGAAAATCATTTTCTATTATGGTATTAGAGTCTATCGATTGGACATTGGACTTCCCATCACTTAAATCCACGCACTAAACTCAAAAGAGTACTGGGCGTGAGGAGGTGTATTGGGAAGATCTCAAATTTCACATTTGTTGGAGATAGAACATTGAAAGAGTTTATATCGAATTTATATACCAAGTTTTAAAGTTAGGCCAAACTCTAATACTTTAGCAATGCAAATGGTGTCACAACTGCAATACTTAGCACCTGTAAGTTAAAAAAGCATGGCTCTTCCACATTTCTAGATCCATACATGTATCGCTCCATGGCTGATGCGCTTCAGTATGTGACACTTACTCTCCCATATATCGCCTTTAGTGTTAACAAAGCCTTTTAATACATGACATATCCTCTAGATTCACATTGGGCGACTGCCAAACGTATCTTGCGATATCTAAGTGGTATTATCAATCATGACTTTTTTCTATTTCATGTTATACCATCATGCAAAGTACCTCTTCGCTCCTATAGTGACTCTGATTGGGCAAATGATCTCGATGATAGGCGTTACACGTCTGTCTTGTGCATCTATCTTGGACAAAATCTTGTTTCATGAAGTTCTAAGAAGAAGAACTTCGTGGCTTGCTTAAGCATGGAGGCAGAATATTGTGCCTTAGCTCACACGACTTCTGATTTTCTATGGCTATAGTCTCTTCTTCAAGAGCTCCATGTTCCTTTTCTTTCCCCTACACTCTTGTACGATAGTATCAGCATTGTTCTCTTATCTCATAATCCCCTCCTCCATGCATGCAAAAAACACATCGAATTGGACATTCACTTTGTGCGTGAACATGTCATTTCCAAACTCATGAAGATGTAGCATGTGCCAAGGTCCATGCAACACTACTACGGAAAAGGACTTTTAAAGCGCTTTTTTAGGCTACTAAAGCGCTTTAAAGCGCTGCCAAAGCCAGCGGTGCCGTAGGTAACAACAACGCTTTAAAGCGCTGCCAAAGCCAGCGCTGCCGTAGGTAACAACAGCGCTTTTGAAAGCGCTCTGGTAGCCCCCCTATAAGAGCGCTTTTTCCAGGAAAGCGCTCTGGTAGCCCCCCTATAAGAGCGCTTTTTCCAGAAAAGCGCTCTGGTAGCCCCCCTATAAGAGCGCTTTTTCCAGAAAAAGCGCTCTGGTAGCCCCCCCTATCAGAGTGCTTTTCTGGAAAAAGCGCTCTGGTAGCCCCCCTATAAGAGCGCTTTTCCAAAAGCGCTTTCGTAGGTTGCGTTTTTTTTTATTTTTTTTATTTTTTATGCTTTTTTTTTAATCTTAGGCAGCGCTTTTAGTGATAAAGCGCTTTAGTAGGTGGCCCTTTAAGAGCGTTTTTTAAAAGCGCTGTCGTTGCTAAATGAGGTATTTTAAAGTGCAACCTGTAATTTAAGCCTCCCAGTTCGACCTGTAATATATTTTCAACCTGTAATATTTTCGACCTGTAATATATTTTCAACCTGTAATATTTTCGACCTGTAATATATTTTCAACCTGTAATATTTTTGACCTGTAATATATTTTCGATGATATATTTTCAACCATAGGTAGGACAATATATATACTAATATAATACCATTATAATATCCAAAATTATATATATACATCATTATAGTTCCTGTCAAACAAACTAAATCATGTAAAGTATGATATATATATATATATATATATATATAGAAAGTTTCACATGTAGCTAACTCATGTCAAACAAACTAAATCAGCAACAAACCAATATTTTCACATGTAACTAACTCATTTCAAATATTGGCAACAATATGAACAAAGTTAGTAACCACCCTAGAGTACTATAATATTATACTTCAAAAGTTTGATCGTTTCCCGGCCTGGTCCTGCAAAGTATGAACAGAACAACACGGTCAATTAAAGGCTCAATAACAACAAAAACAAACATGAAACAAACTATCAGTTTCAAATCAATCCACCAAAGTACTACATAACAAAATAATGTAGTCATAAAACTGTTCACACAATAATGTATTCATACCTACATGAATAGTTGATGAATATAAAATTGACACAATTCCTCTTTGATTTCTTCCAACTTAAGTCTCGTGTAAGAAGCAGCATAGAAGTCATCAAAGTACTACATAACAAAAACATAATATGAATGATTTAGTTAAATGTAATAAATTATAAGAAATTATCTAATTAAGTTATAAATCCATACCGTGATTGGAATCTCTAATTGATTCGTTTGAAGGATTTCTTTCATAAACCTCAAAACATAGTATCCGCAATCTGAACTGTTTCGCTGTATCGGACACTACATAGAAAAACAAATAAGATTTTATAGTTGTCTTGTTTTATCAAGTAGCATAAATATTATAAGCAGAATTGTGAAAATTAATGTACTTCCACTTTGATCCAAGTAATGTTGTTTGATTTAGTCCGGGATACCTGTGCGTCTCTTTGACTTCGGAACACTTGTATTGATCTAAAAAAATATAAAAGCATATGTTTAGATCAATCTCACAAATAATTAAATATATAAATATACACAAATATTTAGAACGATCTCACTTACGTATCAACCATTGACTTCATAGCCGGATAATTGGTCCACTCACCATCTACCGAATTCAGAAAATATGCCACTTCTCTTATAGGGTTGATAGCAAGCAACAACCAGTGTGCTCTATAAATTAAAACAATAGTTTATATGAAAATTTTGCTACGCAAAAGAAACAAAGATTAGATGAACCAAGAATGAGAAACTAACCCTACTGGTCGGGTATTATACGCCCAAAGAATCAGACTTTCTGTATTGCCGGTGGACAGGAATCTATCGACTAAGCGCTGTCTAACTGATTCCGGTTCCATAGCAATTGCCATTCCGCTGCAATGGGTGGAAGACACGAAACGGAATCAGTTTGACAATGCAGTCCCGCGCAACACTTTGTCATACAACAACCTTAAATAAAAACATAATAAACATTAGATTATTTTCATTGAAATGTGTAAATAAATTGTTCGACTAATTAAATAATATATCGAATGAGTGAATATTACCGGATGTATGAGTGCATATTACCGACGCCTAGTTGTTCATGCGTAAAAATCTCTTCCAAGTCATCTAGTGCAATATTTGACATGAATTCAATATCGAAGATACCTTCATCCATATTGATTTCACGGAAAGCACCACCCTTCAAATCGGACATATCAACAAGTGTTCCGAGCGTCGTCCGGTATCGAGGCACAAAAGCACCACCTTTTTTTGCCGCTGGCTTCGGAGGACCCTTGGGTGGTACGCTACGAACTTGCTGCGTCACTTGTTGTGACCCCCGAGCAGATGCCTAAAAATCATATAAGTTAGGTAAAATATAAAATCATGCAGTTTTAGATTTAGATTATATATTAACACTTTAAATGTACCTCTTTTAGTGATGCAACAGACTCCTCCTCCTGTAAAATCCCTTTACCCTTAATTGCGAGTTTTGTAGGAGCAGTCTAAAATTAAAATGTAAAAAATAATTAACGTAACGGTGCAGAATTGACATTCGAAAACTAAATAATTCATAATGGTTTTCAATATACCTCATCACCAATGATAATGAGCTCCGAGGGCCATGCAACAAATGACCCTATTGCATCTCGCATCAATGTTGTCTCTGAGACCATGTCAGGTACCGGTAGCACCGCATCATGATCTAATACAACATCAACTGATACTTTCAGGTGTCCATCCGGGAGCGGTCTATGGTGAAGTAAATCTCCCAAAGTGTTGTGCACTTTTCCCTTGCCAACTAGGCGATAATTCGGTGACGATAAGTATAGTTGGCAAGATGAAATGCCCTAAACCAATAGTAAATATAGAGTCATTATCATTAATAAAATATAACAATTTTTAAGGAAAAAAATTTATAATTACCTCGAAAAATTTTCTTTGACAGTTGATACTAGCTTTATCACTAGTTTCTTTCACCGATGAAGTATTGCACTTTTCTCTCATATACATATCTTTATCTCTTTGCAATCCAGAGACTTGTGCTTGTAATTCCTGCAATTTTTGCAACACTTCTTCATTGGTAGGATTTTTTCTCCTAGAATTCTTGTATAAAGAGGTTGGAGTCACACCATGTCCTTTACCCCTCACCCGACCAGGATACTCAGGAGCATCTAGTGCTCTACTAAGTACGCTCCTATCATCCTGGTCCTCACCGGTGATACCGATTGCGACATGGTCTCCTGTAATTCATTTACATTTCAATAATTATTAGTGGAGATAAAAAATCAATTATATATTAAAAAAAGATTTAATCAAAGACACAGTGTTATACTTACACATTCAGCATAAACTCTTTGAACATCGGGATCGACAACTTGATTCTTGCCCACACGAGCTTCCTTCCACAACACATGTACTGGAAGTGAGGTTTCCTCACTTTTCGACTCCTCTAACTATACATTGACACAAATGATAAAATCGTCAAATAAAACACATTTAGACAATTAATTAAAACGCATTTCTATTTACTTACAATTTTTTCCTCTAAGCGTGCATATCCCAAACGCCCTTTTTTGTATGGATACGCGGGTTTTGATGCTCTCGCACTATTTGTGGCACTCCTTTTCCGAAAAGCTTCATCTCTTTGATTTACAAACTCAACCCAATCTTCTTCATCAATGAAGATCTCATACTTTTTTGGACGTCCCGGGGCCTCTTCAAGAAAGTTTCCTTCTTTATCCTTAAGATAGGTGTTTGTTAAAAAAGCTTTCCACCCTCTATATCTTTTTCCGGTCAAACCAAGAATGTAGCGTTTACGCTCATCTGGTATGTTAAAAGACCTCTGTAAACAAACATACGCATAGAGTGTGTTAGTATAAGTAATTTAAACAAATTATCGTAAAGATAATAACAACAACCATATATGATGCCTTAAGCTCGTCCCAAATCATGTTTTTTTATCGTCCAACTCTTTGCTTTTCAGATTCCATTTAGCTACGGAGACTGGAATATGCAAACGAACAAGTGTACCAATATAGCTTGTCAACTTTGTAGAATTAGGACCAATTGGTTGGTTATCAGAATTCCATTCCAAATTATATATTAATCCTTGGTCTCTATGTCGAATGATTCCCTTCATAATGGTGATGCCTCGTGCAACTTCTTTTGATGATGTATCAGGTGGAGGATTTGTATTCGGAGCATCTCTATCTTGTGAGTTTTCTTGTGAGTTTTCTTGATTACTAGCCATTGAACCTGTATCAAACAAACTAAAGCACATTAGTACACTATTAATAAGCTAACAATCTATACAAGTCAAATGGAAGTCAAACCATGCATGTACAAGTAAATCGGAATCGGAATCGATGAAATCAGAATAAGCGTAAAAAAAAAGAAAGTTGTCGGAATTGAACGAAATTTACATGGCTATGGTAAAACGTCCTCACGGACTCAAAAATGAAGTCGGTTTTCCGAAATTCAGACCCTAAACCCGACTTTTGATCACGGGCAGAAGCAAAACCGATAAAAAAACAGTCCCGAAATGTAAAGATAAGTGAATGAGCAGCTCCGGAATTGTCAAAATAGTATAGTTACATGTAAAGAAGTCGACAAACGGATACATGGTTCAAAAGTTATGTACAAAACGAAAATATGCACCAAAATTGAATAAGTATTGTAACAATCGGAATACAAATTGAAAAAACTATACAAATTGAATACATAACAATCAGTACAAATTGAATAAAGCACATTAGTCGGAATATGTATACTATTACCTTTTTCACTAACGTCTCTTTCTTTTCTTAGTAGGATTGTGTTCTACGCGCCTCTTAACAACGCGGACGGTTGGATTGATCCAAATACCCTCATTATGATCATTTCTAGTACAAGATTCATTCTCATTTTGATCGTTTCTTGTACAAGATTTAATGCCAACACCAATATCACCTTGATCTCCAATGTTTTCATCAACTATTTTGTTAGATAAAAGCACTATAAACCATTTCGTACTTGTCGGATCATTGACATAGAACACTTGTTTAGCTTGAGAGGCTAGAATGAAAGGCTTATATTTGTACCCCACCCTATTGAGATCCACTTGCAAAAATCCTGACTTATCCATTCGTATGCCATTATTATTTTCAACCCACTTGCAACCAAATACAGGAATCTGAAACTTCGCGTAATCAAACACCAAAATGCGCTCGATAACCCCAAAATATGACAAATTTGCAAATTACGGATTTAAGTCATTCGCACTTGATATGTGCATTGCTTCAGCTACCAAGGTAACACCACTATTTTGCATAGTACTTTTGTCATCCTGTTCTTTGGTATAAAATGTGTATCCATTAATTGCGTATGCGCTATAAGAAAACACAATTATACTTGGACCATAGGCTAAACATCTCAACCTTTCTGTTACTGAAGCAGGATCTGAACGATACTTTGAATAAATATGTTCCCTAAACCACGATATGAAACTTCAATTGTGCTCTCGTACTATCCAATTCTCATTTCTATTCGGATTTAAATCTCGGAGAACAACCTCGTGCATTTCAACATAGGGCTCAACCTCAATCTCATTGTGCAGAACATACAAGTGCGCTTGATCCCGCTCGACCATTGATACTGTCACAACTTTATTTCCAATTAGCCTTTTTCCTTCTTTTTTTTCAACAATATGAGATTTGGGGAGTCCAATTGATTGAACATTTGACAGAAAATCAGTACAAAACTCAACCGCTTCTTCAACAATGTATCGTTCGGCAATACAACCCTCCGGTCGACTTCTGTTTTTCACGTACCCTTTTAATATTTTCATATAACGTTCAGCAGGGTACATCCATCTCATATAAGCTGGTCCGCACAATTGTGTCTCTTTCACAAGATAAACGACTAGATGAACCATTATGTCAAAAAAGAGGGAGGAAAATACATTTCAAGATCACATAAAGTAACAACTATCTCTTTTTGCAATGTTGGTAAGATCGCGGTATCGATCACCTTACTGCAAATTGACCTGAAGAAAAAACACAGTTTAGTTATTGCGCTTCTTACTTTTTCTGGCAGAATAGAACGTATACCTATTGGTAAAAAATGTTCCATTATAACATGGCAATCATGCGTCTTCAAACTCTTTAACTTGAGGTCTTTCATGGACACAAGTCTTCTAATATCTGAAGAGTAGCCTTCTGGAACTTTAACTTCACTGAGGAACTTACACAATGTTTTCTTCTCCTTTCTAGATAGAGTGTAAACAGCAGGTGGCAGATATGTTCGTCTTCCTTTCGTCACGGGTCCCAATTCAGTTCTCATTCCCATGTTTACCATGTCCTTCCTTATGTTAAGGCCATCCTTAGACTTTCCTTGTATATTGAGTAACGTACCTATAACGCTGTCAAATACATTTTTTTCCAATATGCATAACATCGAGGAAATGTCTTACGTACAACGACTTCCAATATGGAAGTTAAAAAAAATTGACTTCTTCTTCCACCCACCCTTGACAAGTGAATGTGCAAAAGGCTTGCCAAACTGAGTGCTCACATCTTTCACCTTTTCAAAAATTTGACCACCTGTCAAAAAAGGCGGGGCTGTACGTTGTTCGGCCTTTCCATTGAATGCTTTTCTCCACCCACGGTAGTGATGATTAGAATTTAAGAATCTACGATGGCCGAGAAAGACATTCTTCTGACAAAGATCCAATCGTGTCGTATCGGTTTCATCTTCACAAAAAGGACACACTTTTTGACCTTTATTGCTGTACCCGGATAGATTTCCGTATGCTGGAAAATCATTAATTGTTCCAAACAACATCGCCCTCAAGTTGAAACTTTCTTTCCTATACCCATCATAAACCTCCACACCGTTCTCCCACAAAAACTTTAAATCTTCGATTAAGGGTGCCAAGTATACGTCTATATCATTCCCTGGTTGTTTAGGCCCAAAAATTAGCATAGATAACATCATGTACTTACGCTTCATACATAGCCACGGAGGTAGGTTATAAATCATAAGAATCACAGGCCATGTGCTATGCGAGATACTTTGAATACCATGCGGGTTCATTCCATCAGTAGATAATGACAAGCGAATGTTTCTTGCTTCTTTTCCAAATTCAGGATATTCACTATTAACTTTCATCCACTATGGTGAGTCTGCCGGATGTCGCAACTTTCCATCAATAATTCTTTCATCTGCATGCCAAGTCAAGTGCCTTGAATCAGTTTCACTATGATACATGCGTCTAAATCTCAGAATTATAGGAAAATACCATAAGACTTTGGCCAGAGACAACTTTTTCTTATATCGAGGGGCACCACATTTAGGACACTCATTCAACGCTGCATACTCGTTTCGAAACAAAACGCAATCGTTTGGACATGCATATATCTTATCATAGCTCATGCCAATAGAGGACAACATCTTTTTGGCTTCATACGTTCGATTGGGAAGAACATTATCCTCTGGTAGCATATCTTTCATAAGGGCTAATAACTCTGTGAAACTTTTATCCGACCATCCATTGTCCGCCTTTAAGTTGTACAACTTTAACACCATAGACAATTTTGTGAATTTTGAACAACCATCATACAACGGTTTCTCTGCATTGCTTACCAACCTCTCGAACATTTTGGGACAATCCTCAAGATCTTCTTCAAGTGCTTCTGCAATCTCTTCGAATCGATCACAATCATATGTGTCTGTGCAATCGTCGTTTGAAGCATACTTCGTATTACACTTCGACTCAACATTCGTGTTACTTTTCTCACCATGCATTGTCCAACATGTATAACTTCTATCAATTCCAAACCGTAGTAAATGCGATGCCAACTGATTCCCGTCAACCTTACCCCCATAACAACAACCCAAGCAAGGACACGCCATTCGAATCGGGTCTTCGGCGTGCGCAACCGCAAACTTAACTAATTCCCATACCCCTTTCTCATACTCTTTCGACAATCGGTTTGAATTCATCCATGTTTTATCCATGTCTTAATTAAGCTAAACAAATGCTTTTGCTTCTTGGTTTCTCTATCAGGTACTAAGGAATTCTGTCAAGATAAGAAATAACTATCATCATTATGTCTTGATCAGAATACCTAATGAGATCCTATAAAGTGTGAATAATAGAAATAAATCTTGTCAAACCACTCAAGTCTTGAAATATAATGTTATGCAACTATAGTACAAAAATATACTACTGTGATGTCTCATTTCATTACTTCTTGTCTAGCAAGACGTCATTTAGCTAGAAATGTAACATACTTAAACACTATTATGGCTGACTTGGCCATCCTTGATTATAACTGGAAGGTTACATTATGTCATATTGCTATTAGTTATAGCTTTCATATTGGTTAAGTTGGTAGTTAGCTAAAGATAGGAAGTTACAATTGTCTCGATTTTTTGAGTCTCTAAAAGAAGACAGTACCTTATTTCAACCTACACCAGATTTCTTAAAGAAGATATTACCTTATTTCAAGGTAATATAAGTCGACAAACCAAAAAACTGATTGAGAGACACTAAATTGAAATTAAATAGAACCATAAACAATAAACTATAAGCAGAAAACAACAAACTATAAGCAAGAAGAAAGGGCTAGTAACCTGAGTTGGACTTGATGTGGGAGACGGGTAGGTTTGAATCGGCGTTGTACAAGTAGAAACCAGAGGCTTCAAAGTAACTGTAAAATTAAACACACACGATGCAGTTAAATACACCACTACTAACACAATATCAAAAAAACCCCAATGTAGAACTCAGTTATTTAAAATGATATGAAATCAATTATCAATTCGCTAGTAACTACAAACACCCGAATTTACAAAACCGAAATGCTCAAATATGTTCTAGACTCAATTAGCTAGAACTCGATTTTTGAAAAATGCAGTAAGTAGTTCATAAAAACAAAAAAGAGAGAATTTAAGCATTTTTATTTCCATTCGCAGAAAGAAAACGGAACAAAAGGAAGTTGAATGAAGCACTCATCAATCCTTCTGAAACATGCTAGAGATTTGAACTTACCTCTTGAGAGTGAGAAATAAACTCACTCAATTCCTCTGAATAATGCAAGAAATCCTCTTGAGTGAAAATGATAGAAAGATGGCGACTGGAGATGAAGATGACGGCGGCGGCGGCGAGATGGTGCACCTTTGGCTTTGTTCTTATCAGGGTGATATTGAAGAGAGAGTCTGAAAAAAATAAAACAACATATATAAGGCCAAGCTATCAAATATTGCTAGCTTCAACAAGAATACAAAATCAACATACTTGTGAAAAGCCTTCTTAATTTCTCGTTGACTGGCAGTTTTATCAACCCCAAGAACCTGATAAAAATTGAACCTTGGGCAATCAACTTATGCAAACAATACAATTCAAATCAAAAGCTTATGCAAACAATACAATTCAAATCAAAACAAAAAATTTCCCCCTTTTCCCCTTTCGGAACCATCTTGTTCCTCAAGCTAGAATAAAGACAGATAAGAACTTGCAAATGCATATTCTTTGATAAAATAGAAACAATATACAACATTACAATATAAAACCCCAAATTATAAACCCTCAAAATTCAATACTTTTCCACTATTTTAACCTCGAATTTCTTTCAAATAATAAAACCCTAGATAGGTTTCAATGAAACTAACCTTGTAGGGGTCGATTGATTTGGCTTCCAATTCCAAAAGAAAACACAACGTGGCGACGATGATGAACAATGTGGTGGCTGAACGCAGAGATGGTGAGATGGCGACTGGAGATAGAAAGATGACTGGAGATGATGAAAATGATATTCTGGAAAACGATGAAGAGAAAACGATGGTGAGAGTTGCTATAGGGCTCGTGTCTGGAAAATGAAAGGGGGAAAACGCGTATGAAGGGATTCTTTTATTTTATTTTTTTTTATTAAATGCCCTACGAGAGCGCTTTTCAAAAGCGCCTTTGTAGAAGAACCTTTACCGGCGCTTTTTAGGTGAAAAGCGCTTACGTAGCCTACACCTATAGCAACGCTTTCAAAAGCGCTTTCATAAGGTATCCTATAGCAGCACTTTACTAAAGCGCTTTCTTAAGGCAGCCAATAGCAGCGCTTTTTAAAAGCGCTTTCGTAGGTACCCCTACAGGAGCGTTTTTTTTCCTTGATTTTTAGTTTTGTTTTTAGCGAGGCCCTATAGCAGCGCTTTTGCCAAAAGCGCTTTCATAGCTGCGCTGCTAAAACTTAAATTTAGCGTAGTGCAAGTTGCAGATACTCTCACTAAACCGTTGGGAACTGCATCTTTTTAGGAGCTTCGCACCAAGCTCATTGTCGTGGCCCTCTCATCTCCACGAGCTTGTAGGGGAGTCTCAGGAATATAGCTTAGCTTGCAAGTATCATACATCATATCATTAGCATGTGCATGGATGTATGTGATCAAGGGAGAATCACCATGCAAAGATGAATGTAACTAACTAACAACCATACATTCATTTCTATAAATATAAGTGGTTATAATAGTTTGTAAAATTGAAGAAGAATGAATGAATAATATTAAAATCACCTTCTATCAAATATAGGACGGAATCGAGCATCACGTTCCCTTTTTATCCTTTTTTAGTCTTTGATGTGAGTAGTTAGTAGTAATCGCAAGTACCCCTCATGTTTGCCACATCGTGGAACATTCATGTTGCAAATGAGTAGTTAGTAGTAATTATGAATATTACAATATAAACACTAGGATGTTCTAATAACAACGGGCCATAGACCTCTTTTAGAAACACACTAAAAATTTTAGATAGAGGAATTTACTAACTGCACTTTATTTAATAATAAAAATATTTCAATAAAATTGATTTTTTTTTCCTCTGATGGGCCTATTATAAAATCCTTGGTAAGTTAATCCCATACTTGATTTGGTAATGGTAGAGGTTATAGAAAACCTTTATTTTTATGAGTATGGTATTTGTTATGTTAAAAAACACATTATTGTTTCAAAAAGTTCTTTACTTCCTGATAAAAACTAGGCCAAGCAAAAGAGGTTGTCAGTCGAGCAATGATGGTTTATACACCACAGTGACATGCAATTGGACTGGAGTGATATTCATGTAAAAGAGTGTTGCGAAGCTTTTGAAGGTTAGACCATCTCCAATGGTGCAACTCATTTTTGAGTTCTTTATGGGTCTCATCAGCCATATCATCTCAAAACATTTTATTTAATTTTTATTTTATTGGTGTAATTATAATGGGTCCTACAACTTTACCTCATAAAGTAATTTGATTGGGTGCCACAATTTTTTACTAGTTGCATTGCAATGCAACTGTACTATGACATGGCCAATTGTTTGAATATTTAATTATTATATTTATGTATAGTTGGAGAATTCAATGGAAAGTATTACCATTGGAGATGCTCTTAGGTACAAAAGTTTTATTGTAATGTAGTAATCATTTTGAAAACGTGTACAACTTGTGTTTTTTGTCATCTTGTTACATCTGTTCAACCAAATTCTAACCCATACTGTCTTTTGCAAAAAACTGTTGGATCTAGGTTAGGAGATCTGGCATTGGTGAGGACAAGGTCAACAAAAAAGATTCTTTAGTAAAAAAAAAGAGAATTTCTTTGGCCACCTCCTTACCTTCTAGTCCACCTCTGGTGAAAAACCCAGAATACCCCTGACTTCGGAAATGCATTTCCGAAATGCAAGAAAAAGGTGTTTTCGGAGATGCATCTCCGAAAGCGCCTTTTTTTTAAAAAAATTTGACTTATTTCGGAAATGCACTTCCGAAATCAGCATTTCGGAAGTTCATTTCCGAAATACTGCGCGTTTTGCAGATTAAGCAAAACAACCCCCTCCCCCTAATCATTTACCCTAATCTTCTTCCAAACTCACACCCCAAGAGATTTTTGTGCAAACCAGTTCCAAGCTACCTCAAAGGCTCCATCAACTTGCTCTATTACATTCAAAAGTCCTCCAATCCATTCAATCGGTAAGCATTTTGATTTTAAGATCTATGATTAAAATGTATATTAGGGTGTTTACAAATAGCAAAAAAAGTATTAGGTTAGGTTTATACTGATATTTAGGATGTTTAGAATGTGTAGACATAGGTTTGATGTTTGGTTTAGGGGTCTGCCATGGAAGTTGCAGAAAACTTCCTCGCAGGGGTGTTTCGGAAGTTCATTTCCAAAAACACCTCCATCCCAGTTTTCGGAAATGAACTTCCGAACTGTATCAGAATTTCAATTATTTTTGTTTCTTCTTTTGTCTCGCATATTAATCGATTTCAATTGTTTACAGGAACATGTCAGGCAACCAACCAGCACGCATAAGACAGGGTAGGGAGACCCAGACTGCGTCGGCTAGACGCGAGCGGGCGGCGGCGCAGCTGGCGTCGACCCAGGGACGGGGGCATGGTCGGGGACGCCGTGTGCGAGTTCCCGTGGGCGAGGGAGAGGGTACATCTGGTTCAGGATCTAGGAGTCGGTTGGCTCGGGCATCTTCTTCCCGCCAGCGAGAGGAGGAGGAGGAGGAGGAGGAGGAGGTGGTGGCAGTGACTTACCACGAGCCGGAGGGGGTACCGGATGTTGACCCTCCAGCCGGGGAGGAAGAAGAGCAGGAGGACGGCTATCCGGGAGGGCCCTTTGACACTTCCGTGCTGATTCACTACCACGATCACGTCGCTCGGCGGATCTGGGAGGGAGAGGTATTTTTTTAATTTAACCGTTTATTTGTCACCATTTTTTATAATTTAACCGTTTATTTGTCGCTTATTTAATATATGTCGCTTATTTAATATATGTCGCTTATTTGTTTTTTTTTGTAACAGGAGAGAGAGCCGCTGAAAATGGTGAACCACGCCTGCAAGATTTTCAGTCTGTTTAAACCAGCAGTTGAGTGGTTTAACGACCATGTGCGAGGTTCAGGGCTCAGCGGGCTCTGCATGACGGGGTACACCACCATCAGCACCGGCATGCAGGGGGCATTTGTGGAGCGCTGGCACAAGGAGACGTCCTCTTTCCACTTGCCGGTTGGGGAGATGACGATCACTTTGCATGACGTGCAGTGTCTTCTCCACCTGCCGATTAGGGGGCCGCTGTTGACCCACTCCAAGATCCAGAGGGTGGAGGCCATTGAGTGGATGACGCTCTACTTGGGCATGGAGCACGAGGTTGCTCACTTTGAGTGCGTCACGACTTCTGGGCCTCATGTCCGGTTCACCACACTGAGCACTTATTTTGACCACCATCTGGACGCGGCTGCCGAGGCTGAGGGTGTGGGTAACGAGCTGTTCACAGAGTATCACCGCGGCTGCGCTCTCCGGTGCTGGTACATGCATGTGGTAGGCGCTGCATGCTTTGTGGACAAGAGTGCCAGGTACGTCGACGTGACCTACCTCCGCTACTTCATGGACCTGGATACCGTTCACCAGTGGAACTGGGGGGCAGCTACTCTGGCATACCTCTACCAGAAGCTGAATGAGGCCTCCAACTGGAGGACGAGGCAGTTGGTCGGATCCTGCACACTACTTACGGTACGTTTTATTTTAACACATTATCGTATTTATTTATTTATTTATGTTTCGTATTTATTTTTAATACATTATCGTGTTTGTGTTTCAGAGCTGGATCATCTCCTACTTCTCCCGCATCCACGGCTTCCACATCGATCCTGCGTACGTTGACGCCATGCCTAGGGCCGCCAGATACGCTCTCCAAAGGGGGAACGATGCGGTGGGACCATACCGTTTGTACTTGGACCGCACGATGCACGACGACGTCACCTGGAGGCCGTTCGCCGACTACGCCCAGATTGTCCCCTTTGACGGCATTGCTCTATATTCAGGCTGGTTGGCATGCGGGACCGACATCATGGTCCGGTATCTCCCTAAGCGGTGCATGCGTCAGTTCGGATTCGTGCAGCGGATACCCAGGTCACCCTTTGAGGCAGCTCCTGACACAGTGACCCGAGTGCAGCTCACTGCCATATGGGAGGACTGGCAGCATCATGTGGTACCGCAGGAGTACCGTCTCACTCGGGTCACACAGGACTGGCACAGTGAGGAGGGGTACGTTACATGGTTCTACCGGATGTCCCATCCTCTACTGAGACCCGACGTTCCCGGCGCTCCTAGGCCAGCACATGAGGAGATCCTGGAGAACCAGCAGGCCGAGGATGACCACGCCATTGATCTCCTGCCGATCTGCCAGCGGATAGCGATGCTTGGGCGGAACGCCTTGGATCGGGGTGTCGTTCTTCAGGGCGGTCCAGATGCAGTCGCCGTGATGGAGACGATCGTCACTGATGCGGGCCGTGCGGCGGGGTACAGGCGGTAGAGGAGGGCTCAGGGTGAGAGGGTTAGGCACACCCAGTAGTGGTCGGGTTTATTTAGTTTTTGTTTTCGGATTGTATCTTGCGCACACTATTTACTATTTGGTTCGGCTTGTATATATTATTTGGATTTTATTTATCGTATTAGTATTTTCTGTTTATATGTCGCTTATTTTATTTGGCGTTTGCGTTTAATTAAAATGCGAGACTGTTTAAGAAAAAACATTAAAAAAAACACAGTCTCTGCATAATTCGAAAATGAACTTCCGAATTCACCCCCCATGAGGTGTTTTCGGAAGTTCATCTCCGAAGACATGTTTTCGGAAGTTCATCTCCGAAAACACCCCCCATGAGGTGTTTTCGGAGATGCACTTCCGAATTATGGAAATTTTTTTTATAAAAAAAGCGCTTCGGAAGTTCATTTCCGAAGCAGGGGTATTTTGGGATTTTCGCTGGGGTGACCCCCATAGGGAGGTGGCTAAAGAAATTCTCAAAAAAAATTCCCACTCAAAGCATTATCTACGAGATTTGCTTTACCAGGTTTGTAAAAATCTCTAATTTAAATCTTTGTAATTTTGAAGCACATTTCTGCTGTTTCGGTGTCTGGATTTTCTGGGACAGAACATTTCTAAGATTCTTTTGATCTATGTAAATATGAAAATATTGGCCAAAAATACACTGACATCACTTTTTTACTTCTTCTATAACAACATATGTAACACCCCGAATTTTCGAGTAATTATTTAATTGAACTTTTAACTTGCTTTTATTTACTTACTTTTGGTGTTAGTGAATTTATATGAATTATTTGGTATTGGTTGGGATTTATTGGGAATTAGTGAGGTTTCTATTTAATTAAAATAATATAAATATAAGAATTGTTAGTTATAGGGAGAAATTAGAATTTTAATGCAATTTGAGTGTTAAAGAGAAAGAGCCCAAGAGTTGAGGGAGAGTTTGGAATTAACAAAAAATATTATTAGGTCATTTAAATTAAAAAGTGAGGTACGTGAAAAGTTGTAAAAAAGAAGAAAGAGGCAAGGAACCTTAAAGAGAGCTCTAGGAAGGAAAAACTATAACCAAAGCTTGAATTATTTGCTGGAAAATTAAGGTAAATGGGGGATTACTCTAATATTGGTGTCAAATGCATGAAGGGTAGAGAGAGATCCTCACCCTCCTCTAGATTTTATTCTATTTTTCACCATTGTTGATGCTTGATGTGTTTGGGGAAGATTTATGTGAAACTTAATTCATATGTTGTAATGATTATGATTTTGTGTATTGATTTTGATGTTAATTTTTTTATGTGTTGATATGTACAAATTATTGGGTTGTTGTTCATGTTTGGGCTTTTGGTATTATGAACATGATTAATTGATGAGATAATATTGACTTAGATATATAAAATGATAGAATTCATTTGTTTTCATGTACAATGATGTATGTTATGTTTTGGGACGATAGAGGTAAAAAATAAGGTTTGGGGTCTAATAAAGGATTGCAAAACAAGAGCCGTCGCACAAAATTGCAAAACAGTTTTTGGGATTTCTAGGCACTACTTCGGGCGGCCCTAGAAGCCCTATGGTTTTTGTACCAGAGGCGTGCCCAAAGGGGGATTGGTCCGAGGGTGTTACGGGCCGTGTTAGCTAACACAGGCGATTGTAGCAGTTCCCTATATTTTGTACCAAACGCGATGTTTTTATGCGTAACTTGAGTTCCGTAACTCTGTTTAAGGTGCGGTTCAAAGCGTTGGGAAGCTGACGTGTAATATCAGCTTATAATAATGATTTAGAGGTTAGATATGCAAATGAAAACATGAAGAGTATGTTTACTTGTGATGTGTTTTAGAAGATGATTAATGAATAATTATATAATCATGAACTGAGGGTTACTATGTGTTGATGAAGAGTATGACAAATTGTTGTGATAAAATATTATGACGAGTTTAACAATATTTGAGATGTCTTACATAATTATTTGTTGAGAATTATAAATATGTGTTGAGTTGTGATGTTGGGTTGTTCTGGGTGGTTATGTGAATGTTATAATGATGAGTATCGTTAAACTGTATGATTTCAATGATTGTGTCGAGTTATGCTAAGATTAATTTGGTTTGGTGGAACTATTGTATGACCTTGCGATGACAATGATTTTATGCTTGGTTGTGATGATTAATATGCTCCGATGAGTATAATTGCATGTTGTTGATGCTAAGACGGGTAGTTCGGAGTAAGAACTACTGTTATAACCTTATTTGGTGTTGTGACAGTTTGAAGTTGAACCAGTGGTGAATATTGCATCCATGTTTTGTTCTTACATTGTCATGCATCATATGAGTAAGTGACTGACGTGTGGACTTCGGTCTTGAGATAAGTCGCTGATGCAGAAGTGGGGGTCAATGACGAGTTGCTGGTTTAGAAGTAGGGATTAGTGACGAGTGGGGTTCAAAATGGATCTCGGTTCGAAGGAGAACCATTGTTGAGTGGGCGAGATCAATAACATGTCTCTGATATCCAAATTGGTACCACATGCATTGCATTGATGAGTTAGTCGCATTGTATACATAAAAGCATCGTGAATTGTTTGGTTGACGTGAATAAATTTTGTGTTTGATGATTGTGTGAATTTGCTACCATTACTATGTTTTGCACCGCTAATATATTTAAGCGTATTTTCAACACTCTTTTATTTGCTTTGTCGTGTTCTGTACGCTGTGGTAAATACTCAAGAGGAACATTAGCTACTGTGAGTTGGAAGATAACATTGAGGTTGTTATGTAAAAGATATTTGAATGAGATGACAAGAGATCTTTCAATTTAACCAGACATTTTGGGTTTAAATTCAATTCAGAACATATAACAATACTAAAATCTTTTGATGGAAAGTTTTATGGGAACATTGTAGTAAACATAAAATAATATATTTAAAAAAAAACACTTGACATAACTCTAATGAAGATATCAACAATTAAAACCTAATAAAAAATAAAACACACTAAATACAAGAAATAACATTAGAAATAACATAATTTCTTTTTAATTGAATTATATTGCGGATGATTATCATTAAGTTTATGATTGAAATTATGACAACTATTTTAGAAGTGATTATGACTCATATTTAACTATAAAATTATTTAATTTTCCATATCATCTATTATAGGATACATTCTATCATCATATACTAAATGTTTATCTTTTTAAAATTACACTCCTAGTGTACAATCGTACAACACTGATCAAGACACATAATAAATACCAATTTGGTAATATATTTTGGACAATCGGCAACAGTTTTACATTTCAATATTGGAATTTTAATAAATTTTCCTGCAATAAAAAGAAATTATAAACAACAATATTACAAAAACATGATAAAAGTTTGAGTAAACTTCAAAGAATAGAAGAAATGGCTTACCAACAACAAGTGATGTGAAAACATATAACGAAATATAAAGAATCCAAATGTAAAATAATTTGAGAACTCTAGCCATTTTTTTTCACTTTGTATGTAAAAGACAAAATATGATTTCATCTCTTTATAGCCTATAAAGTTTTTATTCTTATATTAATAATTTAATTGTAGTTTTACCCCTTTTGAAGTTATAAAAGTTCTTTATATAATTATAATCATTTATTAATGTCTCTTAATTATCAAAATGAGGTATGTTTGTCTCTTCTATCTATCTAATAAAGAGACTATATAGTTTAGACGGTTTATTGGTGTGGGTCGATCAAAATAAAATCAATTTACTAATTACTCGAACTAGTTTATTTATGGGTTTATTTGATCAAATTCCCATAGTTTTGGTTTGATTATCAAGTTTAATTTTCTCAACCCGTGGACCCATTGATATGTTCATCGGTTATTTTAAAAAAATTAAAATGCAAAATTACATATCATTGCAAATCACAATTTTATCCAAATTTTTTATTCACAGCCAATACTATTGTTAGACCAATAATTGACCAATTAATTCATGTAAGATAATCAAGGGAATACTCGAACCCGAATATACATTTATAGAAATGATATGTTTTGTGAAATTTTCCACTATCATTAAGTGTTTTTTTTAATATGCGACAAAATTCATTAAACGAGTATTAGGGATACTCGAACCCGAATACAAAGGGACGCACCCTAGAGAAAATCAAGAGGAGAGGAGAACCATTCTTGAAAAGAATAATTATTTTTGTCGTGACATAAGGATAGCCACCTCCACGACAAAAAATTGATAGAATTAAGGCATTCTTCAAAGCTAAACACCCTATCATGTTATGACATATGTATGAATATGCCGTGTTTTATTAAATTTGATTGTTGAAAATGTGCACATTTGTATTGAATTGTGTTATAAGTATTTTATAAATGGAAAAAAAATTATCAAAATATTTTTTATTTGAAATAAAACTCATGAATCCAACTCAACTCAACCCATAAATGATCGGGCCAGTTCGGTTGTATTTTGATCATGAAATTTCATGTTAGATGATGAATCCAACCCATTGAAATCTAAACGGACAAGGTGATGGGTTAGAGCGAATTTGATCCAAACCAACCTCTATACACCCCTATGAATAATAAGAAATGAATTTTGTAAACCTCTCATAATTTATAGACTATCACAATTTTTATATCTATATTTTAATTCCTTAACTCTGCATGATTATTTTCATCAAGAAATTATTCACTATCTTTTACTGCAACTATTTCTTTATTTCGAATATTTCTACTTACACTGTCTAAATATGATATCATCACCCTTTTAGACTCAAAATATTCTCTCTTTTTTTTGTTGGAAAAAATAGGGCTTAAAGCCTAAAAACAAAGGAACTAAACCACAACAAACTGAGGAACCGTAGTTCTGGCCAAATCAGTATCCATAAGATGCCTCATCTAAATAGGAAAAAAAATCAAAATAGAAAGAATATCCAGAGTTCTCAGACTTCTCATATCAAGAGCATCCACACAATAATTCTCTTCCTTGTAAACATGCCGAACCAAAATATTTCAATCCATCTTAATACAATCTTGGATTTTTTCATCAAGGCTCTTTCCATGGGATTAATCTCCTTGAAATTGTTTATCCCATTAACTACCTCCATAGTATCACTATTTATCTCAATATCCCTCGCACTCATTCTCTTAGAAATATAATATCCTTCCAGCACTCCTGATAGACCCTCAAATTTTCCCTCACATATTCAAGACAATTTATTCCAAGAAGCCTCCTAAGCAATGGGTATCCAATTAGGGTTTTGATTTCTCTCAAGGAAATGGAACTTCCAAGGCCTCAAGTGGATTTTATAGTACCTCATATTTCTAAAGGTATCTCCATGCCAAGTTTCAAGCCTCACAATGCAAGATTGCTCACTCAATTGCTCAAATGATCAACAGTCGACTATGTTGGACCCAAAAGTCAACTATGGTCAATGTACATTCAAACATAAATATTTTTGGTCAACATCAAGGATTTGAGGTCATATTCATAATTTGATCAAGGTTTGATCATGATTCATCAAGAAAGTCTCCAAGTCATCAAAAGTCAAAGTTGTTAAATTAGGGTTTTTTAGGCAAAAGTCAACTGAACTTTGACCAGGCATAACTTTCACATGCTTCATCATAAATTTTCCAACCAAAGCTCATTTTGAAGGAAATTCAATTCTCTACAACTTTCTCAAACCAAAGGCAAGGCCAAAAATGCTTCTTTTGAAAGATATAATAGGTAAAAACATTACAGGTCCTTCTGGAAGTCAACAAAAACACATCTTTTATCAAATCAATTTACATGAAGATAAAAATTCCAAATGTACCAATTACCAATAATAGGTTGTATTAGAAATCTTAAGGTTTCTAAAAAGTCCAAGAACACCTTCATATGATAAGAATTGATCAAGTTATGGTTGATGCAAGTTGGACAATTTTTGAGAAGTGCATGAAACCCTAATTGGACAATTTTGAGTTTTTTTGACTAATGGGCCTAAGATTTGGACTTCAAACATATTCATGACCTAAATAAGGACCTTTAAACCCATCTTCATATTTTTTTTAACTTTTATTTATATTTATTTGAATTTTATTCAATTAAAAGTCAAATAAATTAAGTAAAATTACAAAATAAATGAAATAAGTTGCATGGCTTTGGTTTGGATCATATAAAAGCCCAAATAATATCCCACAAGAGTCCAAATTCGTGTAGCATGAGGTATGGAGAGGTATCATCCAAAATTAGAAAGATTTAATACATATTTGAATCAAATTTCAAATCTCACTAATAAATTGATGTCCAAGCCCATTCTTTAACCTAAAAGCTTCTATTATAAATACTTATTATATTAAGAAGGCAAGGACACAAAATTTTGGCAAGGAGTCAAGGGTTTCGAAGTTGTAAAAAAGTCAAATAATAGGAGCACGATCCAATTCTCTTTTCAGCAAGATTCAAAGCCAACCATTCATATCATTCAACTCCTGAGGTATCAAAGGGTAAGAATGCATCAATAACTAAGCGTTATGACATCTGGAATGTTCATATCATTTTCATCATGTTCGTTCAAGTTCTGATTTTTATATCTTGCGTGTTATCATGTTTTAATTTACACTAACTGCATATTTGAGTTCCTGGTACCATGTAGAGAAACTTTGAATCATTAGGTTGAAGCTTTGATGCGCGTAACATGAATTTCCATTGTTAGGGCTCCGAAGTTCTATTTTCTCGAAGCTCCATTTACAAGCCATTTCAGTCAAAACCAATGCCCCCATTGAATTCGTAAGGGCTGCTTTAGGTGATATGAGTTCTTTGTATATTTGTTCTAATCCTATTTTGCAGGTTTGATGTTTGCACGAATAGCTACGCTATAATCGTAGCTAGTTTGTGGCCATAAGCTAGATTTGAGATTTACAGGTTATTAGCTACAAAAATAATGTAGCTAAATTGTAGCTAAATGGTAGCAAAATCGTAGCTAATTCCAAGTTCAAAAGGACGAAGGAGATGAATAGTGGCGCTGACTCTTTGACTTACTGCGTGGCAATTCTTTGCCATCCCATTGGCCAGTCAAGCGCACATGGGGTCCACGTGTGGAAACTTTGAATTCCATGGTTTTAAATTTTATTTTGTCATATAATATTTGTTTTGTGTTTCACTTACAACTAACCAACGCAATATAGATGGCAAAGCATACAGGCTGGTAACCAAAGGGTCCCGGGTTCAATCCTAGGTGCCCGCACTCTTTTTTTCATCAAATTTCTCACCTTTTCAATCCTTCTTCTTTTCCTTTTTTTATTTTAATTTTAATTAAATTTTAATTATTTTCTAACCAATTAAAATCTAACAAATTAGGATTAGGGTTTTTAACTAATCAACTATTTTTTCTCTCTTAATTTTATTTAGCTAATTTTATTTTAAATGAGATTAGGTTTTCATTTAGTTAAGTTTTAATCATAAAAATATAAAAACAATTTAGTTTTTTTTAGGTTTTAATTAAATAAATTTTGACATAATTGTTAATTAACCTTAATTAGGATTTAGTTAATAATTTTAAGGTTTAAAAAAGTAAATAGACATTTAGGTATAATTAGATTTAATTAATTTAATTAGTGTACATAATTAATTAATTAGAATTAGGTTTATTTCTCATGATTAATTTAGATTTAGATTTTAATTAACATTAAACCCTTTCTAACCCTAAAATCTTCTAACTTCTTTCCGGTTTACTATTTAATTTCTTAAATGATTGAATGTCGTAGTTTAATTTCCTCGCATATATTTTACAAATTATGTATCTGCTCATGGGAAGTAATAGTAATTAGGACTTTTACTTTCCGCATTCTATTTTCTGTCAGGGTTTTTATGATTATGTATCTGTCCCAAAGCCATGCAATAGTAATTAGGATTTACTTTTCCGTAATTTACTTTCTGCACCCTATAAACTGTAATAACTGCTAGATATATGTTTAATAGGATTGTATGGCAAGATTAATAACTGAACAATAGCTAACCCTAAATTCAAGATAAATATCTGAATCAATACACTTCTCACACACTCACTTTTAGGGTAACCTCTCTTGTTGCCTTACAATTACATGGTCATGTCCCTCGAACGTAGGGATATCTTAGCAAAGACGCTTATGACTAACATCATCATAGTCCCTTCAATGCAAAGATCATAGACCTTTTGAGTTGCCTACGATAAGATGATCTTGTCTCTGACGACTCTATGATAAAATAATGACAGTCCCTTTGAATTGCTAAGGTATCCTTACATGTTGCCTTCTATGACCATTCGATGACCCTACGCCTGTCCTTTCACATCCAATAGATAGGATTTCCTACGGATTAATGGTATGGATATTACTATCTCCAAAAGAAAACATAATAGAATAGGAAAAACTATTACTTAGTGGGTATGTGCTCATAATTGCTTACTCACACTCAAACTCATTTTCACACCTCATACTTTCAAAGCTATTTTCAAAAGAAAAACACTTTGTATACATTCATACAAGAATAATTACAAAGTCAAGCTTTCTTACATACTACTTCCAAACACAAATATTTTCAAAAATAACACTTTGTATTTATTCGTACAAGAATAATTACAAAGTTAAACTTTTTCCAAAGTATTTTCAAACACTCACACACAAGTCAAACAAAGTGAGCTAAGCAATTAAGAGCTCATGGATAACCACAGATACAAAGGGTGCTAACACTTTGTATAACCTACCCCCGAACTCAAAATCTTTTAAAAGTCTTTTCGGTTCTTTTATGCATTTCCTAATAAAATTGGATAAAATAAAAGTCGGTGGCGACTCTTGCTAACCGCAACATATTTTGCGAAAAACAAAACAAAAAGTCAGTTCTCCCACTGTATTACAACTCCCCATAATTCAACAACTATACCATCGCGCATTTCCAATTTCTTGAAAAATCCGATTATCCACTTACCACTACTATCTCTAATGATACCTCCACATTCCCCTCTACCTCAAACATCATAAGCACCATTTGAATTAAGCTTCATCCACCCCACATTATGAGGATACCAGCAAATCCATTTCACCTCTATGTAAGTCTCAATGTTACACACCATATCATAATCCTTAATACGAATTGTAATGACTCTCCTCAGCTCCAAAGGAAAAGGCACACTACTGCCCATAAGTCATTACATCCACTATCCTCCTTCCAACCAATATCAAAATTCAAAGAGATTATTGATTGGATGAATTATTTATAAAGATGCATAAGAAAAAAAATGGCGAATGAGTTAATAATCGTGCTGAGTTTATTTACATAAATTCTCATTGTTGTCATTGTTTAAATATTCATTGTTATTGTTTACAAAATTGCTTATTTAACTTGTTTTTCAAAAAGAAAATTGTCGTTTTATTATCATGGAAAATTAAAAAGTAACAATAAGTTTAGGAGTAATGGAAGGTTAAAAAATATAGATTTCCCTTTACTTTAAAAAATTTATTATCATGTGGCTCCTTATTCGGTAAGTTAAAGGGACAAACAAATACGCTTGTATAATTAAGAAATATTTAATAACTATTATAATTTTATAAAAGATTTTTTCAATTCAAAAGTGATAAATGATTTCTTCGTTACTTCATATAGTTTCTACACAATTTTTTATCATGTTTAATAATATCGTTTTACCAATGTAGAATAATTAATCTATTAAATTTCACATTAAATGTGAAATTGATTACGATTGTCCAAATTTTAAGGGCAAATTTGTAGCTATTGAGTGCATTGATAATTTTTGTCATATTATAACCTTATAAGTTATAACATTGTTTCCCCCTAAATTAACGAACCTTGCATTAATGATATTATATTAAAAAGATAATGATAACATAACAATGAGTAGATTTTCATTCAACCCCATATGTCTCTTATACACCACATAAAATTTTAATTTTGTCTTATGCTTCTGTAGATGCACATTCAGAAGCACTCTATACATCTACGGAAGCGTATAAAACATAGTGAAACGTGAGATTTTCTCAATTAATTGGGAAAATTCCAAGTTCTGTAGATGCATCTACGAAACACTCTATTATCAAACCCCATCAAACCTTTCCGTAGTGTAGCAACCTGCCCTAAAATTGAAAGGTTTAGAGTCGCCATCTATTCTGAAGGGCGAATAGGAAACCCTACGCAGTTTGGAGATCGGGGTAAGTTATTATAATCAGGTCGAGGGAAGGTGTTAGGCACCCTCAACCCTTTCCTACTGGCTTTGAATCTAGGGTAACAGTTTTATGGCTGAAATATTGAGGTTTAATAGCTAAGAAAGTGAATAGGGGAAAAATTGAGATTTTAGGGAGGGGGACTCGCCTTGGTTATCCAAGTGCCTACGTACGGAGTCTACGTAGTTCGGGCACAGGATTGTACGCCTTTGAATTGAATTGAATGTATTTGAAGTTGTTTTGAGGCTTTTTGAATGGCCTGTCGTAGTTTTGAATTTGATTTGAAAGGCATTTTGAGTTGCCTGATTCGAAAGGATGAAAATCCGTAGTTGGTGGTTTGATGTGTTTTAAGTGTTTGTTTGGGCGTACAACCCTGATTTGATATGTCACCGTTAGATGCGGTGATCAATAGATTTGATCAGTATAGCTAACGGATTATGGGGCATTGCTGGTTACTCAGATCGATGGATTGATCGTCGCGGGCAGCAAATTAAATATGTTTTGAATTTATGTATTTTTTATCTCTCGTCTAATGCGACTAATAGATTTAGTCGGGTCGAGGAGAGAATTCAACAAGAGCTACTTAAATTAGAATTAACAAATAAATTAAATAATTAGAAGTCATTTCTCGTCTAATACGATTTATGGATTTAGTCGGTTCGAGGAGAAAATTAGATTAAGAATCAATTATATTATTTAAATAATCAGAAATTATTTCTCGTCTAATGCGACTAATAGATTTAGTCGGTTCGAGGAGAAAATTAGATTTAATCACCATAAGACAACAAATAATTAAACAATTAAAATTTCACAAAATTAATTAATTAAATTTTGTTATTTATTTTTTAAAGGGGGTGTATGTTATTAAAGGATAGTGATAAAGGGTGTGTGAATATATATATTTTTAATGTTTTGATAAATAAATTAAAATCAACAACAATACAAATAATAAATAATTAGAAACAATAAAACACAACATAGAAACCAACAGGGGCGGTACATCCCCTTCTCCATATTTTTTGACTTTTCAACCAAATGGAATGCCCACTCAGTTAGCGACACGTGGCGATAATGAAAACCAACCCAACAATAGCAAATAGATATAAACTCAGATCTCTTCCTCACACGTTTTCCATACTCCTCAAACCTTCTCAAAACTTAGCAAACCAAATCAAAAAAAACTCACATTAATATTAAGAATCAAAGAACAAAAATGTTACCTTGCCGAGATAGATCCATAGCCAGCGAAATCGGAATCGGTGGCGGAGCGGAATTGGTGGTGTCCGGCGCTGTCGATTTGCAGAGGGAGAGTCCGCGGAGTGTGATTTGAATCGGAGTGGGTTGTCGGCGAACGACGATGTGCCGGCCGCGGGGGGTGGCTTCGTCGGAGAGAAAGGGCGGCCGATTGGACTGCTGCGTTGTGTTCAGATTCGCGGTGAGGTTGCCACTGCCTCGGTTTCGCGGTGATGTGGGTGGACGCGTGTGGCTTCACGGTGGATGGTTGCTGCGCCGAACTCGCTTCGGTTCTGAAAATGATGATGTTGTTCGAAGCTGAAGGTGCTGCTAACGTTCCGCTTTTCAATTCAATCTGCAAATTAACAATAGGCGAGATTGTCTCTTTCAAAGACCATGGTATTCACAACAACAATAAATCTATTCCTCTCTTTCTTCTGTAATTCCCACGAGATGATGTTGCAAAGGCTTGTTTGTTTGTTGTAGCTTCGCGATGACGAGGATGGATCACGTTGGCGTTGGAAGAGGAGCAACAAATCGGGTCTACAATGTGCCTTATTTTCTTTTGATCCAAAATATATATTCTGAAACTTGCTACCGCTATGCTTTCAGTTTACGGGGTCACTGGTTTTGAATGGTTTGGACTCAATGGAATGAAGAACATGCTCATGGGGATAGTATGCTTGGAATTGGGTTTTTTTTTTAAGGGTGGACGACGTATATAAAAAGGGATGGATCTTTGATTTTTGAGAAACATATTTACATATTGTGGCTTTGATGGTAGATTGGGATATGGTTTAGGTGATACAGGTTTTTCTACGTGAGAATATATACATGAAATTGTTAGCTTTTGCTGTGAAAGAAATGTGGTAGAATTGTTGTTAGTGTGAATGGTATGTGTAAAAAAAGAATGCTAGTTAGAAATCGAAAAAAAAGTTCTGTGACTCAAAAGTGGCCTCTGTTTTTGTGATAATCAATAGTTGATACGGGAAAGGGAGGAAGAGAATATGTACACGGGTTAAAATGGGTGGCCTCCTCTAATTTGTTAAAATCAATCCTATTTATATTAGTCAAATTAGGTTTTCTTTCCTAATGGGCCTAATGTCCTAATTAACCTAATAGTTATTCCTAATAAAACAGTAATCAATAATACTCCTAATATTAATAATCCTAATAATACCATAATATTAATAATCCTAATCAATAGTTAGTAAAATTTACAAAAATAATAATTCTAGTAATAATGATAAAAAATAAATGGTAAGTTGAATAAAAAAAGTAAATATAAAAATGAATTATAATGACTAAAAAACCCAAAAAATAAGGTAGATGGGCCAAATGACTGGACCAAGTACCTTCTAATTTTAACCCCATTTTAATTCAGGATTTTTTTATAAGAGAGTGGGTTTTCCAATCAAAATGTTAAACCCCATGACTCTCAATTTAATACTCCTGATGAATTAATTGACGCAGATTTGATCGGGCAAATTTCGGGGTATGACACGTAGATGTAAATACGGAAGATTTTTCCCAATTAATTGAGAATTTGAGATTTTTCTCAATTAATTTGTAATTTAATTGGAGATTTTCTCAATTAATTGTGAAAATCCCAAATTAATTAAGTTTGATGACATCTACGTAATCGTTAAAACATAGTGAAATTTAATATTTTTCCAATTAATTGTGAAAATCCCAAATTAAGTTACAAATTAATTGGGAAAATCCCAAAATGAAATCTTCCGTAGATGTATCTACGGAAGATTATGATTTTTCCAATTAATTAGGAAAATCCCATGTTTCACTATGTTTTAAGAGGTTCCATAGATACATTTACGAAAAAAATCAAGTTTAAAAAAAGGGTGCTTCCGAAGATGTATATACGAAAGCACAAGAACAATTTTGTCAATTAGGTGGTGCGTGTCATATCTATGGGATGAGTTAAGAAATTCTCTTATCTTAATTGTCTCATTCTCTTAATTTTAGAAGTATCACAATGGCACCATCATGCATATCACACCATAATTCCAACACCTATAAGAGATTTTAGTATAATAATTAAGTTGTAAAAGAATTTTGTCTTACTTAAAAACTTATAATTTTAGAGAATTTCTCACTCAACTCCATGGTCCTTTTACGCACCACCGAATTGACCATTTTACTCCTGTGCTTCTATAGATGGATCTCCGGAAGCATTTTTTTTATTTAACGTTGTTCTGTTCCGTAGATGCACCTACAGAAGCCTTCCGTATATGCATCTACGGAATAAATCCAGTACCTAGAAAACCAAAACAGAAGCATTTCTAAACATAAAAGACATTGCATTGATTCATTGATTAATCGATATTACACCTAAATTTCAAACAGAAAATTAAAAAAACTAATAGATCTAATAAATCACAAGGGTTAAAACAATGTCATCTAATCCATGCATCATTTGAATGAAATCCATGTTCCATTTCACTTCAACCCACCAACGTTCCGTTTTTCTGGCCGCAAACGAGGTACTTGTTCTAAGCCTCTGGATCCTTTTAATTTCTTCTCCGGATTTGTACTCCCCATCTAAAAAAGACATGATAGTCCTCTTAAGTTGGTCGAAGGAATGGATATTCCAAAACTTCACCGGCACGGGTGGTTTGACGGGAGAGAAAATGACATGCCCGTCCCTTATGCGGTATTTCGGTTTAGGATCGGGACGCTTCATTGATGTTCGGTGACATCCATCTGGCCTAATTCGGTTTTTGTGCTTGTGTTTAGGGTTTGTGCTTGTGTGTAATGCAAACCTATAAACCCCAAATTTATAGAAGCCTTTAGAGAATATGGACCACACAGTCTCTGTCACACAAAGTTCCGTAGATGTATCTACGGAAGGATCATACGTAACACCTTTCCGTAGATGCATATATGGTAAAGACCTATAATTTTCATTTTAATACCCTTCCGTAGATGGATCTATGGAAGTTTTCCTGTTATTTTTAAACTAGAACAGAAAGCAGTAGCAGCACAAAAAACACAAAAACACAAAAACACACAAATACACAAACACAAAAAAGGATTATATTGCAATGTTATAGAGTGCATATATTACACTTTGAAACTAGATAAATACATCAAAATAACTGTCGCCAACTAAATCTATTGGTGGTTCCAATTTTGACTTTTCTGCATTCGAGATTTTATCGATATTCTTCAATCTTTCGAATTCATGCATCCTATCAACAAATACCTCCGGCCACGTCTCGGCAAGTTCGGTATGATGAAGATTCCATTCCGGTGACGTAGGTGGTATGGGGCATCCCGATTTCAAGTAAACTTATATAAAATGACGCGATTTGGCGAGCCATCCAACACATATTATACGATCAATTGGATTTGTAGGAGGTGTGGTGCAGAGCGGAAAAAAGTTTCCGAAAAACCATAGCGCGTCAAGTCAATGCATACCATGTCATATGCACATGCAATAAGATGTCCCATTTCCGGGAATCTCATCCAATGCGAAACCGGTGCGTAGGCGCCCCCAAGGAACAAGAGCTTTGTTGACCGATTGAAATTTGGTTTTGTCTCCAAATACCAGTGTGTACGAGTGATCGGTAAAATAGCAAATGTACTATTTTGCCTCTGTAGTAATAATAGGGAAATTCCCCGAATGTCGATCTCAAGGACTGCACGTTAATATCGAGTTTAAATAATGGTTCAATTAAACAAAAAACTATATTTGGAGTTTTGTTTGCAAATAAACTTAAAAAGGTTGATTTGGCCAAATATGAGTAACATGCCAGGGTAGGTGTGTGCATTAACATGTAACAATTCTGAACCCTTATTTCATTAACAAAGTTCAACTTATCAATTACCGGTTCTTAAGGGTATTTGCTCCTAAGTCCTTAGTGGGCAAACCTTTGAACATTGAAATCCTAATCCCAAAGTCCTTCGAAATTAGTGATCAAATCAAATATTATTATAATCAAGAACAATCCGGTTACTATAGGGTATCCCTAGTCCTAGGTGATATCTACTATAATATAACGGTATAAAAACCCTAACAATGGAGGTCAATCCTAATTGTCAGTCATAAATCAATCCAGTTGGTCCGACGAGGAAAGCATTAAAAACCTTATACCATTAAATTGAATGTAAAAGAGAAATATGTTATTGAAATTCGGAATTCAAAATCATCACAAATGTTAATCAGGGACACCCCCCTAGCATTGGGGGGTTTAGCTACTCATATCATCCAAAGAAATTACAAAGATATCAAATAAAGACATTACAATAGAGATGACGAACTTTGATCTTCAATGGCTTCCGCTCATGAGAGTTCTCTGTTCTTCTCCAATTGCATAGGCTTCTTCTCTCAATCCTCTAATTCTTCGTGTGGCCAAAAGATCCCTAATTCATCTTGAAAACCCTCCTAAATAGTGCAGACTCACTTAAGTTGGTTGGAAATCCCAAAAACACCCTTGCAGGCAAACCACTGAACAAAATCACAAAAATCACTGAAATCAGCGTCAAACCCAACACGGGCCGTGTTGTGCAACACGGGCACCCGTGTTGGTCCCCTGTCCTATTAATTTTTATTGTTGACTCCCAGGATGTGCAACACGGGCCGTGTTGTGCAACACGGGCACCCGTGTTGCTTCACTGTTTTTCCTTTCTCTCAAACTTTGCTCCCAGCTCTCTTCCTGACACGGCCCGTGTTGAGCAACACGGTCACCCGTGTCAGGCCTGCTGAAAGTTATTTTCTGAACTTCCTCAAAACTCCGAGTTTCGCACTGATTTACTCCAATTTCTCCATATCAGTCTGAAAACATTAAAACATACAACCAAAGCATAAATTGACGAATAAAGAAATAAAACACTCAATAACATAACTTAAACATACTTAAAAACCACGGTAAATATATGTGTGAAAACCACTGATCAACGAGTCTTTATGGTTCACCAACTCGTCGATAAGATCATGACAAACAAGCTCATGGGAATCCTCTTCCTTACCAAGCAGAGCCGATACGGCCCGAAATCCGCAATTACCGTCCCCCACCACATTGACGATCTGGTCGATGTATTTATAAATAAAAATCTGCATCTCGTCAATCAGTGGAATTTTTGGAGCAATTTGTACCTCTTCAACTTGAATCGGAGTCGATACTTGCGGAACTTGCGATGGAATAGGTGTCGGAGGCAGTTTTCTTAGGTGAGCTCCCTTGTTTGAACTCTTTTGAGACTTTTGCGATTTCGGAGTAGGTGAGTCTAGAAAGAGTTTGTCGACGTGCTCATAATATGAAGGAGACTGTATTGTCGAGTTGTCATTTGGCGTAGACCTCACTTTCTTCGGAGCACCTTTTGTCTTAACGGGTTGAGACGACGGTTTCATGTCGGTTGTTTCTGAAAATCCAATCCTCCGCAATTGTTCTTTAAAGCATAATTTCATGCTGTCATCGGCCTTCGAAAATCCCTCTTATATCGCCTCCAATTCGGAAATAATAGTGATATTCGAATCTTCTTCGGCACAATCATCATCATCATCATCATCATCATCAAAACTAAGTCTCTTCCAATAAGGAGTGATTTCATTCATTATTATTGGCTCACCTAATCTCACATTTTTAGCAATAACACAAGCACACGGGAGACCATACGTGATAGTAATAGTGCAACCACACTTTGCGGTATCGCCACCAATTGTTTCACCTCGAGAGACACATTGCCGATCAATTGAGAGTAAATGATGTTGTTCTTAAATCGATGCTCCAAAACCGTAATGCTCCGACCGAACAACGTTTGTATTTTGTTGTGTTGGTTCGAAATCACGTGATTTATGGTGTCCCATGCTTTACACAAATCACCCTTGCTATCACACAACCAATTTTTCAAAGTAGCATGTGCCGACTCAACTCTATTGGTGGTTGTATTCCCAAGGTGTCTGACCTTATCAGTCCACGCACAAACAAACTTCTCCTTCACTTTGTCAAGAATGGTGCTTTCAATATATTTCAATAAATCGCGATATTTTTCACATTTTTTCCGAAATTGCAATACGACATCGACATATAATTCTTTTTTCGATGAACTTGCAATACAAGCCCATGCATCCATTATTTGGTCAACAATCACTTCGGGCTTCACCATTTTCCCACCTTCGGTCGGTACTTGTTTTTTCACCACGGCGGGATTAACCTTACTTCTCACATTACATGATATGTGATATCGACAAAGTAATGCATCGGAAGAAGGAAATACATTTGCAACCACATTCATCAAAGCGGGGTCGCGGCCCGTAACAATCGCCTTAGGCATCTCGACTTGTTTTTTCAAAAGTGAGCGACACACCTCCATGGCCCACCTAAAACTATCCTCTTTTTCACACTCCAAAAAAGCAAAACTAACGGCAAATGTCTTCTCGGAGGATGTAACACCGACCATCTCGAATAATGGGTGTCGGTACTTGTTGGTCTTGTAGGTAGAATCAAGAAGGAGAATTGTCGAGAAAGTGTTGAACAACTTTATGGAATCCGGATGAGTCCAAAAAATATCTCAAACCGTAACCTCGTCATCGCAATATCTGTACCTTACCACATATTTGTTATCATCCAACATTTTCAACAAACGTTGCATCTCGCTCCTATCTCCCATACTCGCTTTTTATTGCGGTACCGTTGATTATACATTTGCCTTATATTTGAAATGTTGTCGGGTTCCTTCCTTTTGAATGTGGCAAGTATATTTTTCGGTTGAACAAAATTCAAGGACATGTCTTTAATAGATTCCTTCTCAACCGGATTGAGCCGACATGCCACCGGATGTCCTTGTAATTTTGCGTACAAATCATAGTTATGCAAACCACAAACAACAGAGCATCTCCACCTCGTGCTAGCCAACATGTAACAACGGATTTTAAATGGACACTCTCATTTTCTCGTACCCGTGTCATCTCATTTAAAATTCTTTAGAGGAGGAGGGTATTTCCCACTTCTTTCGCACCATATTGTTACAAACAAGTTTCTTCTTGCCGTACCATTATTCGATCTTCCTATCACCACACCAAAACCAAGACTAATTGCGTTCCTACGAATCCATGTTAGCATGCTTTCACGATCCTCAAAGTCTTGCTTGCTACGAAAGTCACCTCCGACATCTACCACATTTGTGAATACCCCATCGATACTCGTAGCTACATCGACTAAAGTAGCTAATTCTCTTGAAATATTATCGGGGTGCACCATACCTATTTTGACAAAATCACACAGAATTACAAGATGCTGGAAAAAACCGTTATCTACGGAAGTGTTCATCTTCAAAATGTTTCGTAGATGGATCTACGGAAGCAACATAACTTTTTTGCAGAAAATTTCATTGACAATGTGAAGAATGTAGTGGTTGAAAGTGATTATTTACCTGAAATTCAGACTCTTCTTGCTCACTTTGATTTGTTGCACCAAATAGTTTGAGTGTTGGAGTGAAATAAGTTATTGATGGTGTAGGGGTTTTAGGGTGTGGAGTATGATGAGTTTGGAGAAAGGAAACAATGGGGGGAGTAATCATGCTGGTTCAAACTATAGCAGACCCTTTCGTAGATGCATGTGGCGCTAAGTTGTTCCATAGATGCATCTACAGAAGCTTCCCTTAAGATATTTTAATATGTATTTTTATCTCATATACACTAGTTTATTACCTTTCCGTACATGCATCTACGGAAGGAATCAAATTTTTTCAAAATTTGGGGTGCTTCCGGATGTGGATCTACGGAAGCTTGGGGCAAAAATGGAATTTTGTGTGGTGTGTAAGATAACCATGGGGTGGGTTGAGAAAATTTCTAATTTTATCCACAGCTAGCACAGAAAGGTATTATTATAGAATATACCATCTTTAAAACAGTTTTAAATAAAGTGGTCAAACATGAAAGAGAAAGAGAAAGTGTATTCCATCGATCAACATTCTTTTATACGATTTGTATTTGATATTATTGATTTTCTAGTACCAAAAATAAAATAAATTATTTACATAAAATTCAAAGATTTATGCATAGTTAATATTGAGTCAATAGATGTAATTTTATGATTGCCAAATACAAGAAATACCATTAAAATTAATTTAATTTTGTTTTAATTGAATTATATTGAGAATGATTTTTCAATAAGTTTATGATTGAAATTATGATATAATATTTTTTAGGAGTGATTATGACTCATATTTTATTATAAAATTATGTAATTTTCCATGTTACATATATTATTCTTTTAAACTCAATAATTTAAAAATTATATAAATTATAAACACAAAATTATAAAATCTTAATAAATTAAATTTGCAGCCGTGCAATTTGTTGGAATAATATAGAAGTGTGAGTAAGTGGGGGAATTAGTCCCACATTGGATAGGAATGTGGAGACTTGAGCATATATAAGTGGGAGAACCCACTCACCTATCACCTTAAGGTTTTAGGTGGAGAAGTGGTGTTTCTCTCACAAAGGTGTTCATTCCTACACTATGTATCAATGCTCCTAGTGACTCCCCTCAACAAAATTGGGGGGTAATATGCTAATTTACCACTCTCTCCATTTTTATTATAAGTCACTTTGAAAATAAAATTTGTGCCATATTGCTTTATCATTCCAATGAATAATTAATGATATTTTTTTGGGTTAAATATATTTGTGGTCCTTATAAATATTCTTATTTTTACTTTTAGTCCCTTTAAATTTTTCCTTTAAACAATGGTTCTCATAAAAATTTTCATCCATAATTTTGATCCCTATCGTCAACTTTCGTGGAAGACAGCATGGCAAAAATCTAAAAACACTTGAAATTGCGGAGGATTTAAACCTCCTGTAAACAAATCCAAATTGTAGTACTTTTTCTGACTTCATTAGTACAGTAATCTACCATATATTATATCCTACAACTATTCTTCAAACTGTTCATCATCTTCAAAAAGAGGGAATCATTGAATCAACTGTTCATCATCTTCAAACAAGAGGGAACCATAGTCTTTTTCATTTACCACAACACTGAATCATATGATTTATCATACTTAAAATTTTCATCACAAAACAAAAACAAAATATCAATAACTCCCATCACTAAAAACAAAAGTGTATCGTTGATTTATAACCTTAGTGTATGATCCCAGAAGCCAATGAAGATATAAGAAACAACATTGACATGACCAAGAAAATACCATAACTTATTTTGGCCATTGATTATTTTCACAATGTTATTGCATATTCCAAATGCAGTTTCGTTTTTGATGCATGCAAGATGTTTGATGTTATGCCTGAATGAAGTTTGCAATTATTAATAGCACTGTCATGCAACTTTTGAACAGCTACGTCAAAAAGTTTTGAACAATTCATTTAAATGTTTCAGGAATACACGAGTAATTGAGGAGTAATGCAAGCTTTTAAATAATGCAAGCAAACACATGAAACTAATTGAGGAATATACACAACTTTGATTTCCAGAAAACATATCTTGCAAGGTCACAAGAGTAATAATATACATTGAAAATTAGAGTACTTATAAAATTCATGGTCACCAATAATAATAATATTAAAATATTGCGTAGCTACATGACCTATGGATATAAAATTCATCACCACCAATAATAATATACATGAAAAATCCATTATCTGAAGATGGAGATGCTTTTTGGTTCTCGACCTAATCTTTAATTTTGTAAACTGGCCATGGATGAAAATTGCGACATTATCTTATTCATGAAAGCTTTTGAGACTGTTTACAGAGTCAACATCGGTGGTAGTCAAGTTTCATCAAGTGGTGATACAGGTATGTTTCCTAATTGGCAACAAGACTTTTCTCTCAATATCCACTAAGTATATCAACTGATTTTGAACATCCTTTAAACTACAAAATAAGATAAGTGAATGTTTGAAACAAAGAAATGAGGAAGATGCATGCGCATGGAAATATGAAACTTTGTAGTAATTAGAAACATGTTACTGGTGTTGTTGTTGTTCCTAAATCTATTATAATATTTCTAGTTACTGATGTTGTCGTTGGTGAAACAACTTTGATTGTGTTTGGAAATAATGTTGCAATATTTAAGGGTTAATAGTAGTTTACCCCCTGTAATTTGAGTGTGTTTCGGTTTACCCCCGTCCCACCGTTGCTAAAGGCAGGTTTTGGCAATGATGTTTTTTGAAAAAACCGTTGCCAAAAGGTAGGGAGGGGGGAAAATCAAAATTCGCTAACATTACAGGGGGAGTGAATTACTATTAACCCAATATTTAAAGGTGTGTCTAAGGTGTTTGATGAAATGTCTGTTAGAACTTTGTTCCTAACAGTTTCAGGGTTTGTTTAGAGGAGGTTTAAAACCACTGCAATTTCAAGTGTTTTTAGATTTTTGGCAAGTTGTCTTCCACGCGGCGTTCCACGTCAACTTCCGTAAATGAAAGTTGACTGCAGGGACACAAATTGTGGATGGAAAACTTTATGAGGATCATTGTTTGAAGGAAAATTTTAGGGGGACTAAAAGCGAAAATTGGAATATTTATAAGGACCACAAACATATTTAACCCTATTTTTTTACTATATCCTTAAATATTAATTATTCTCTTTTATTTCAATTATATTAATTTATATTCTAATTGTTATTAAGGAAGAACAATTTTATAAAAACCTTTATAATTTTTCATTTTCATACAACAATCATTTTTTTTAATATGTAAGAAATGTAAAAAAAACTTATAATAAAAAATGGATATAATATTATTTATTAGCTAATTATAATTTTGCAGTGCCATTATATTATTATATTCTATAAAATTTAAAATTGTCTCTATCAAAAAAAATAAAAATTGTCAAATAACTTAAATCAAGAGCTCAAGCAAAATTGTTTTGCGACTTTAATACTTATATAATACAATAAATATATCAATAATTTAAATCTTCAATTCAATTATAAAAAAAATAACACTTGAAAACAATTAATCTAAGAAATAAGAAAAACCCAATGTGAAGAAAAATAAAAATAAAAATGTTCTCGTACAGTAAATAAAATTTAATTTAGAGGATATATTTTATCATAATATACTACACGTTTATCTTTTTGAGAATTATAATGCATACTCCTCAATAAAGCATTTTTGTATTCTAGTAGAGCTTACTCCTAATATATAATCGTACAACAGTGATCAATGCATTTAATAGATACCAATTTTGTAATAAATTTTGGACAATCGGCATCACTTTTACATTCCATTCTTGAAAATTTAATAAATTTTCCTACAATGAGAAGAGATTATAAAATAGTATTACAAAAACAAGATAAAAAGTTATGTATAAACTTTAAAGTATAAAAATATTAGAAAAAACAATTTACCATCAACATGTAATGTGAAAACAAATAATGAAATATAAAGAATCCAAATATAAAATAATTTGAAAATTTTAGCCATATATATTTTTAATTTACATATAAAAGATAAGATACAATTTAATCTCTTTATAGCATATAAATATAAATTTGTATTCTAATTAATATATTAAGAAGTAGTTTTACCCTTTTGAAGTTCTAAAAATTCTTTGTAAAATTATAATTATTATTAATGTCTTTTCGATATCTTTGGATTGTTGGAATATACGACCGAACAAAACGTAATAGAATAATAATAAAATTTTATTGTTTGGATATGAAAATAATAGATTGAATAAAATGGAATATGATTTAACTGTTAAATTGTAATTCCTTGTGTCGAAAGATTTGATTTAATTTAAAAGTGTGGAAACAGTTTGTTACACACATATTTGATTTAGATCTAAATTAGATAGATTTGATTTAGATCTAAAATAGACTAGATTTGATTTAGTTTCAAAATAGGTATTTTGGCCTTTTATAGTTTTTGACATTGGCTTAGAGAGCAAGCTAACCTAAATCTATAAATAGAGGGAGTAACCTCTTTTTTTTTGTAATCAAGTCAATTGAGTTGTATTCACATAATTTGCAGTTTCAAGTGAATAAGAAGTTTTCCACTGTTTTTGGGCAGAGAGATACTCTACAGAAAATAATTGTATTCTCTTTCTTTCTTTCTTTTATATTGTTCATCGTTATTTTGTGGTGATATCAATCTTGTTCATCAAGATTGGTAGAAATTCATCATAGGTTTTGGTGGATTTCCAACATCTGGTATCAAGACCTCAGATTTATCGATTAAGGGAAGAAGAAGAAATCACGATGGTGATGAATTACGGGAATGGAAATTATCCAGCAAGTCTCCCAATTCTGAAAGTAGATAATTATGAGAATTGATACAAACAGAAGAAGGTTCTATTCAGGTGTCAAGGTCTTTGGGATCTTGTAAAGGATGGAGTAGAAGAGCTTGGAGAAGATGCTTCATAAGAAGAAAAGGAAGAACATGAAGAATTGGAGAAGAAGAGTTATAAAGCACTCTTTATAATTCATCAATGTCTGAGTCTAGACAACTTCAAAAAGGTTAGTGATTCTGAATCTGCAAAAGAAGCTTAAGAGATTCTTGAAAAGTCTTTTGGAGGCGTTGGGAAGGTGAAAGAGGTGAGGTTACAAACTCACAAAATAACGTATGAATTGCTTCAGATAGAAGATAGCGAAAGCATAACTAATTTCTTCACTAGGGTTATGAAACCAGTGAATTAAATCAAGATATATGGAGAAACGTTAACAACAAGAGCTGTTGTTTTGAATATCTTGAGGTCTTTAGCCCATCAGTTAGATAACATGGTGGTAGCCATAGAAGAGTCGAAGGATTTATCGAAGTTGACAAAATAAGAGCTTCTAGGGACGCTTGGATCTCATGAATAACGAATGGATGAAAGAGCTGCAGGAAAGTCGAAGAGTGATGTGGCTTTGCAGGCTCAGTCAACAAATGAAAAGAAAGGCAAAGGAAGTTGGAATGGAAATAAAGGTAGAGATGGCTACAACAATTTGACTGGTCGAAGTCAGCAAGAAGGAAGCTGGTTGAAACAGAGAAAATCCTCATACCAAAGCAACCAAAGAGGTGGTGCCGCAGGTAGAGGAAGAGGTGGTGGTCGAAAGCATGAAAAGAGTCACATTCAGTGTTTCAATTGTCAGAAGTATGGTCACTATTCTACAAAGTGTCCAGAAAAGAATAAGAATCAAGAAAGTGATGTAAAGTTTACAAAACAACAACAAGAAGAAGAAGAGATGTTGTTGATGGTCACAACAAAAGATAAAGATAAATTCAAGGACCAACGGTACTTGGATTCAGGATGCTCATCACACATGTCTGGAATGAAAGATTGGTTTGTCAACATAAAGCCCTCAATGAAGAAAATGGTGAAATTCGCAAATGACAATACTCTAGCAGCTGAAGGTATTGGAGACGTTCTAATTATGAGGAAAGATGGAAAAAGGTCAGTACTTTCCAATGTGTTGTACATACCAGACATGAAGAGCAACTTGCTCAGCATTGGGCAGTTGGTCGAAAAGAACTACAAGGTATCGATCGAAGACAAGATGATGAGAGTTGTCGATGCAAGTGGAAGGTTAATCTTGAAGGCTCCTATGTCTCAGAATAGAACCTTCAAGATCGAACTCGATGTGATGGAGCATAAGTGCCTTGCAATTGCAGCTAGCAGAGATGAATGGATATGGCACTATCGACTAGCATTAATTTCCATAAATATTATTAGCATTTTCATTTAATTATGTTATTTTATTATGGTATTATGCAGGTATTTTCCTTTGTTTCAGGTAATGAGTCTACGCGAGCATATTTGTGAAAAGAAGAAGAAACAGAGCAAAATTGATCTGTTTTTATTAAAGAGACGTGAAAAGAGGTGCAAAAGAGATCCGGAGGTGCAAATATACAAGGCCCAAAAGACATTAGTGGAAGCCCAGCCCACGTGGGAGCTGAAAAATCCCACTAGTCAAAGGGAGACGCCCGTCTCCAAGGGGCTCTTGCCACGTCACCACAGGGAGACGCCCGTCTCCATGCCCCCTAGAATTTCTCCACTTGAGACGCACTTCTCCAAGTGTGTGCCAAGTTAACTTCAAAGAGTTGAGACACACGTCTCCAACTCAGTCAAAAATAGGGTACGTGAAATCTAGAAAAAAGGCACAGTGTGGGAGAAAATGGACGTTACTACTCAGCTATAAAAGGGAACTGATAATTCATTATCAGGGTCCGAGTTTTTGCACCATATTTATTTTCTTGCTTTCATTGCTTTCCATTAATTTACTTTCCAGCAATTTTTATTTCCTTGTTCTTTTCTCACAACAATTTCTACACCGGAAATTGTTGTGAACCTTCAATAGATCTAATCTTACGTTAGATTTAGTTTTAATTCCTTGTTTTTATTATGTGAACGAATAATTTCTGAAGAACGATCCAACCGACCTGTGGTGGAAGTTCAAGTACTCGAAGATTTTAAGTTTTATTTAATTCAGATTTACATTATTCAAGATTCTATTTACCGCTTTAATTATTATTGCATGATATATTGTATGCCAATTAATATGCCTAATATTATGAACCGAATTGATTTATGCATGTTTAACTGTATTAATATGTCTGGCTAATTTAATTAAGATATCGGTATGTAAAGTAATTTAACCGTAGGGATCCGAAACAAGTTGGCTTAAATATGTTTTATTAAAAATCACTCGTTTCTGGTTTTGTATCTAATTGAATATGCTAAAGTTATAAAATCAATAGAGCGAGAGTTTGAGATTTTAGAACTGATAAAGGTTAAAATCAATAGAGCGAGAGTTTGAGATCTTTAACTGGATAGTAGACATAGAACATTAGTTTTAAGGACAGCGAGAGCATATTAAAACTAATTAGAATTTATTTATTTTCAAAAAGTGTTTTTAAACCCGACGCGAGACAGCTAGAGCGTATGTTAGGGAATACTAGCATGATCTGAGTCAATAGAGCGAGAGTTTGAGACTAGGAGATTTAAGTAAATAACCTCTTCATGAAATGAGCATTCTATCAACTGTGATGTTTTCAAAAAGCTTTTCTAAATCTAATGGGATGGTGAGAGCGTACATTATGAGTTAGGATAGTAGTCTAAATCAACAGAGCGAGAGTTTGAGAGGAGGACTTTTAAATGACATAGTTAATAGAGATTTTTGATTAAATGAGAACCATAGCCAATGGAACTTCGGATCACCTAAGTTTGACGAAATACATACTGATATCCGTTTATTATTATATTCTTAGAATTACAATTTTAATTTTCCCTTTAGAAACAACCAAAGTATCCTTAGGCTTAGATTTACATAGTTACCTTAGATAACGGTAGATCGATTCATAGTCCCTATGGATTTGATATCTTTTAAAACTATACGATACGACTGTGCACTTGCAGTCACCAGATTAATAGACACGTAAAAGTCACGATCAGGCCATCTCAACTTCAACTACATAAGAGACTTGAAAAGAAGAAATATGGTTTCAGGGTTACCAGAGATCGAAATTCCAAGAGAAGTGTGTGAGGAATGTGTTCAGGCGAAGCAACACTAGAACCGCTTCAACAAGGATGCAGGAAGCACATCGAAGGTAATCCTTGAAGTCATATAATCTGATGTATGTGGTCCAATCCAGATGGATTCGAATGGAGGTAACAAATACTTTGTTACATTCATAGATGATTTTAGTCGAAAACTATAGACTTACCTGATCAAGAAGAAAAGTGAAGTGATCGAGGTATTTGCCCAATTTAAATCTATGGTCGAAAGACAAAGTGGGTGAAAGCTCAAGGTTCAGAGAACTAATGGTGGAAAATATGCGTCGAAAGACTTCGACATATTATATGAGAAATAAGGGATTGTGCATGAGGTGGTGCCACCCTACACTCCATAGCAGAAAGGAAGAGTTGAACCATCATGAATATGGTGAGAAGTATGTTGAAAGGCAAGCATTTACCTAAATAATTTTGGGGTGAAGCTGTGTCGACTGCGACATACATTTTGAACAGATGTCCGATGAAGAAGCTATAAGGAATTACTCCAGAAGAATGTTGGTCTGGTGTAAATCCTAGCTTGAGTCATCTAAAGGTATTTGGATCTATAGCACATAGACATGTGCCAAATCAGTTGAGAAGAAAACTTAATGACAAGTTGAGTCAGATGATCCTAATAGGATATCATTCGACTGGAGGTTACAAGTTGTTCGACCCAGTGAACAAGCAAGTAGTGATCAGCAGGGACGTGATTATAGATGAGCTTAAATAATGTAATTGGAATGAAAATGTCAAGAAGGATTAAGTGAGAATATTTTGTGACGAACCAGCTACTGAAGTCGAAAGAGAAGAAGTTTGACAAGAAGAAGTCAGAGGTGATGCAGGCCCAAACAAACCTCAAAGAATAAGACACATGCCTGCTAGATTGCAAGATTATGTGATTACATCAGATGATATGGTTGATAATGAAGGTGAGCTGGTACATTATGCTTTCTATGCAGTTGTCGAACCAATCAATGCAGATGAAATATTGAAGGATTTGAAGTGGGTGAAAGCAATGAACGAAGAAGTAAAATCCATCGAAGACAAAAATACTTGGTCACTTGTTGAATTGCCTCAAGGGAAAAAGGCAATTGATGTCAAATGGGTATACAAAGTGAAGATGAATCCCAAAGGGTAAATAACTTGACACAAAGAAAGGCTCGTGGCGAAAGGATTTCTCGAGAAGGAAGGAATAGATTTCGATGAATTTTTTGCACCTGTTGCTAGAATTAAAACAATTAGGTTGGTTGTTGGTCTAGCTGAAATAAATAGTTGGCACATATGTCAGATGGACGTGAAGGGTGCATTCTTAAATGGACCCTTAGATAAGAAGTTTATGTTAAACAACCAGTTGGGTTTGTAAAACATGACAAAGAGAGAAAGGTGTACAAGCTTCATAAAGCCCTGTATGGATTGAAACAAGCTCCAAAAGCTTGGAATAAGAAGATTGATAGTTTCTTAAGGGAGAAGGAATTTGTGAAGTACACAACTGAGCATAGAGTATGCAAGAAGAAGCAATAATGAATTGCTTATACTATATCTCTATGTCGTTGACTTGTTAATAAGAGGTAGCTGCAATAAGTAGATCGAAGACTTCAAAGGTGATCTCATCAAGGAATTCTAAATGTCTGATCTGGGTGACATTTCATATTTCCTTGGCATTGAATTCTACAAAAGTAGTAGAGGTTTGATGACGCATCAAAGAATATATGCAGGAGAAATTCTCAAGAGATTTGAGATAGAAGAATGCAACTCGACTTCGACACCTGCAGAACCAAGACTGCAAGTGTTGAAAGATAAAGATGAAAATGATGTCGACCCAACTCAGTACATAAGACTTATTGGGTCATTAAGATACCTTTATCACACGAGGCCTGACTTAGCATACAGTGTTGGTATGGTAAGTAGCTTCATGCATAAGCTAAAGGTATCACATCTAGCAGCGACGAAGAGAATACTAAGGTATCTCAAAGGAACTCTTGAATATGGCATTCTGTTTTCTGCATCTGATAAAGGAAAAAAATGCAAGTTAGTAGGATACACTGATTTGAGTTGGTGTAGTGATGTCGGGGATCGAAAATCCACAATAGAATATGTGTTTATGCTAGGTGGTGCACCAGTTGCTTGGAGTTCGAGAAAGGAACCAGTAGTGGCATTATCATCATGCGAAGCAGAGTACGTAGCTGATTCTCTTTGTGCATGTCAAGCAACATGGATGGTGAACTTGGTCGAAGAAATCACAGGTAAAGATCATGGAGCAATTACCATGAAGATCGAAAACATGTCAACTATTAATATGGCAAAGAACTCGATAGCACATGATCGAAGCAAGCACATTGAAATGAGGTTCCACTATCTTCGAGAGCAGGTAGCAGATGGGAAGATGAACATGAAACACTGCATAATGGAGAATCAGATTGCAGATATCATGACGAAGGGAGTGCAAGTCCAAGTGTTCAGAAGATTAAGAGCTAAGATATTCATATATAACTTAGACACAATAAATTAGGTGGTGTGTTAAATTATAATTCCTTATGTCAAAACTATTTGATTTGATTTAGAAGTATGAAAACAATTTGTTACACACATATTTGATTTAGTTCTAAAATAGGTATTTTAGGCTTTTATAGATTTAGGCATTGGCTTAGAGAGCAAGCTAACCTAAATCTATAAATAAAGGGAGTAACCCCCATTTTTTGTAATCAAGTCAATTGTGTTGTATTCACAAAATTTGCAGTTGCAAGTGAATAAGAAGTTTTCCACAGTTTGTGGGAAGAGAGAAACTCTGCACAAAATAATTGTCTTCTCTTTCATTCTTTCTTTTATATTGTTCATCGTTATTGTGTGGTGATATCAATCTTGTTCATCAAGATTGGTAAAAATTCATCACAGGTTTTGATGGATTTCCAACAGTAGTCCATTTCTTTGTGTTCCATCCAATTCCTCATTTTTGTTCTATGCGATTAGCGTGTAAGTAATGAAATGGGATATTTTTAATAAAATAGTCCAACAATAAAGTGAGATCTATACTTTATTCTGCTCCGCTCTATTCTAGTTTGTTATGTCTCATTCTGCTCTGCTTTGTTATGTTCCATTAATTATAAAAATTAATTGTGTTTGTCTCTTTTATCTACCTAATAAATAGGATACATATTTGGCAGTGTTTATAATTGCAGGTCGATTCGTCAATCCATCGATTAAAATTGACCAAACTTACTAATTACTCAAACTAATTCATTTACTTGTTTACCCGATCAAATTTACATAGATTTGTTCGATTATTCATTAGTGATTTTTAAAAAGTTACAAAACTAACATATCAATACAAACCACAATTTTATCCAAATTTTTCATTCATCTTCAAATATATTACTAGATTAATATTAGACCAAGGAATTTATGTAAATTAAGTATAAGTGTTGTTTCTTATTTTGTTTTATATAATTTCTAATTTATGAATCTTATAAAAATGATATGTTTTGTGCTATTTTTTACTATTATTAAGTATTAAGATATATGGATGGATTTAAGGGATGTCAATGGGCAGGGTTTGGCAAGTTACTATAGTACTCGTCCCCATACGTGCAGCTTAAAAAAATTCTCGTACTCGAGCCCATACCCGCGTAGGCATTAATGTTACAACCCGTATCCCTATCCTATGGGCATCTCAATACTCAAATCCTTGAAAGTGAGGGAAACACAAGAAAAGGGGGGTTGAATTGGGTTGCACCAAATATAATTTTTTCACAACTCAAAACACAAAGTTAACAAGTGAATAAAAATAAATGACACGATTATTTTTATCCTGGTTCACAATTGATGAAGTTACTCCAATCCACCCACCAAGGTGATTTCGCCTTATCAAAAAAAAATAATCCACTATAATCCAACGATCTAACAAGATTTTTTATATTATTATATTATGTTGGTTTCAAGAGAAGAAAAGATATTTGCTATAAAAAATGAGAAATACTCCTTTGACACTATTTTCTACACCTACACCGTACTTTATACCAGCAATAAAAACTCATAATTTTTTAAATAATTTTGAATCTTACATTGGCATATGTGTAACACTAAAAGAGTTAAATGCATATGGTGGTGTAATTGGTCTACGGTATAATAAATTAGTGTCAACCTATCAATCCTCATAAAAAATAGACCAATGTCACATGTATGGTAGGTTGGTGGTATGGTGTTGTAAGTCACCGGGAGTCATGTGATGAGAATGAAAGTTACTATGATAGATTTGGAGATGAAAACTCGAAGATGAAAGTTATAGACTATGCACAATCTGTTTTTAAGTTGAAACTGAGTTATATATATATATATATATATATATATATATATATATATATATATATATATATATATATATATATATATATATATATATATATATATATATATATATATATATATATATATATATATATATATATATATATATATATATATATATATATATATATATATATAATTTTACCATGCGTAACACACGCTCGAGGTATAACAGGATCGCCACCTATTTTTATTTATTCAAAGAAAAAAGGAAAAATATCGAATAAAACCCACCACGAGAAAAAGAAATGGTTGTCGCATCCAAATTAGGATCCGGGAGTATATTATGCAAGGGTGAGATATTAGTACCTCCCTCATCCATCGTACTCGATGGGACCCATTTAATTATCTTGCGAATGAGTGTTAGCGCGATAGTTTGCTATTTCATTATGTGAGAAAAGAGAAAAGAAATGAGTTTTAGGTTTTTTATTGTTGTACTCGCCAAGACATCGCATCTTGTGCTTACGTATTCTCTCGTGCAATAGAAAAGTCAGAGAATTCGTAGTTTGGAAAACTAAAATTCGTGGATTGGTTGATTTTATTTATGAAAATGGGTCTAATTGTAATTTTAACTATGCACATCCACTACGAAAGAACACAAATCCGATTTCTTTATTGGAAATATACAAATTTATCATTTAATTAGAATGCAAAAATCAATTTCTTAGTTAAAAACTAATTAACTATATTAAATGTGGGGAAAATGTAATATGAAAAATGATTGGACTAACATTTGCAGTATAAAAATAAGGTCAAACAATAAGTAATATTTTAATTTTTGATGCAGATGAAATGCTATGAAACAAAAAATTTAATACAATCAAAAAATAAAATTGATGAAAGTCAAGATAATCATAATTAAATTTTGTTTATTATTATACAATTATATTGTTGATATGCCATTTTAAATTATTATAATTGTATTTCTTTTTAAAACAATTAGGTTCAATTTTTAAATTAAAACATGTCTCCTATTTGATTATTGTTTACGTATTCTTTGTCATTATTTACAAAATTGCTTATTTAACTTGTGTTTCAAAAAGAAAATTGTCCCTTTATCATCATGGAAAATTAAAAAGTAACAACAAATTTAGGAGTAATGAAAGGTTCAAAAATATTGATTTCCTTTTCTTTCTTTTTTTTGAGAATAAAAAATATTGATTTCCCTTTATTTTTACAAAAAACTCACTTTATTATCATGTGGCTCCTTATTAGGTCAGCTAAAGGGGCAAACATAATACGCTTATATAATTAAGAAATATTTAATAATTATTATAAATTTATAAAAGATTATTTCAATTCAAAAGTGATAAAACTACTATTTAACAGAAATACATATATAAAACTATGAGCTTTGTATGCTACAAAGAGATAAAATTATATTCTATTTTTTACATGCAAACAAAGTGGAACAAGTATGGCTAAAATTACCAAATTATTATATATTTGGATTCTATATATTTCCTTATTTGTTGTCATTCGTGTTATTGGTAAATCTTTTTTTACATTCTTTTTTAATTTTCTTCTTTACTTCATATAATTTCTACACAATTTTTTTATCAGGTTTAAGTAATATTGTTTTACCATCTCTTGTCAATGCAGGAGAATCTATTAAATTTCACATTAAATGTGAAATTGATGACGATTGTCCAAATTATAGGGGCAAATTTGTAGCTATTGGGTGCATTGATCATTTTTGTCATATTATAACCTTATAACATTGTTTCCCCCTAATTCATGAACCTTACATTTATGATATTATATTAAAAAATAGAATAAAAATGAGTTTATGATAAAATAATAAGGATAAAAAAAAAGAAAAAAATGATAAACTATAAGCTATAAGCTAAAACGCTATAGTAAAATTAACTATAAATTAGTGATGAAAAGACCGTTATTAAACAGGTCTAAATTGTCATATGCGCTTATAAGCTATAAGACATAAGCTCAAAATTATGTCTTATCAAACAGAGGCAATATTTTTTTAGGAGTGATTATGACTCATATTCAATTAAAAAATTATGTAATTTTCCATGTTATATATATATATATATATATATATATATATATATATATATATATATATATATATATATATATATATATATATATATATAAATTATGAATACAAAATTAAAAATTTTAACAAATTAAATTTGCAACCGTGCAATTGGTGGGTCATATGTTAATTTACTACTCTCTCCGTTTTTATTATAAGTCGCTTTGAAAATAAAATTTGCACCACGTTGCTTTATCATTCTAATTGTTATGAATAAATATTATTGTGGATGTCCATATATATTCTTATCTTTCATCTTCATATTCCCTATTAAGTGGTATAGTAAGGTTATGATTTTTCACCTTCCTAATATCCTATAAATAGAGACCACTTTGCAATGTAAAGCAATCTACTTGAAAGATGATAATACAATATTACTTTTTCTCTTCTTTTCTCTCATTCATCTCTCCTTCATCTATATTGTTTTGGTTAATTTCATAACACGTTATCAGCACGAAACTCTACCGTGTGAGCGATTTTATGATCAATTTGCATAATCATGTTTCTTCTCTTTCGAGTAAGTTTTTAAGATTTTTCTTCATCTTATAGATTAAATTTTAGCATACTATTCTATTATTTTTTTGTCTAAGATTTCATTGGAAATTTTGTTTAATTAACACAATTATATATTTTAAAGTTGTCTATCATCGATAAGTTCTTGAAGCATCCCTAAAGGATTGCTTAAAGAATGATTGTTCAATTTTTATGAAAACAACAATTGTAATTTTCATGCATTTCTGAAGAATTGCATGAATAGCGTGCATCCCTGAATGATTATAAATATTATTATTTTTATTAGTAAACGATTTGTGATTGAGTTCCTGAAGAACTACAAAATGTGATTGAGTTCCTGAAGAACTATAAAAAAATTGTGATTGTGATTGAGTTCCTGAAGAACTACACAAAAAAAAAACATATCTTAAACTAATGTTAAGATATCTCAAGAGGATTGCTTAAAGAATTATTTTTCTTAATCGATGTGAATATTTGTGACATGACTTTGAAGGGAATTTTTTTGAGCTTCCTAGAAGGATTATACAAGTAATTGTTTCTTTTTATCACTACGAGGATCCTTTGTGATATATAATTCCCGAAGAGTTAAAATTTTAAAATAAGGATTTCTCACACCTTAAAATGTTGTAACTAGAATATTAGAAGAATTTTATCATGATATTAATGAATCCCAGAAGGATTGCATCTATACTAATAACATATCCCAGAAGGATTACATCTGTTATGTTAAAAATTTGAAAAATGATTGCATCACCTATATTATCAAATTCTAGATGGATTGAATCAATAATAGTGAAGTATTCCAGAAGTATTTCACAAAGAAATTTGTGTGTTTTAATGTAAAAAAATTGTAATATACTCATAAAATGTTTGTCATTCCAGAAGAATGATATGAGTGACTATAACACATCCCAGAAGGATAACTATATTTTTGAATTATTGTAATATTCTAGCATTTGTCTATGTTAAAAACTTATTAAATTTGTTAGAGTATAAATTATTTCATAATTAGAATTATAAATATATATATATATATATATATATATATATATATATATATATATATATATATATATATTTCATCTATATATATGATGATATAATTTTAGTGATATGATTTTGTATGATTTTGATAATTATATGATCATATGTTCATATGAATGTATTTGATTAAAGTGTTTAATAATGAAATACTATTATATTGGTTTTGACTTATATTGGAGGTATCGAATATCCTTGTATTACACAATACAATTTGGACAGAAAATGTGTAATAGAAAAGCTACCGTCTTTTTCCCCTGGCTTGTACTACACTTATATTAGTACAATTGAAGCACATGTCATTGTAAACCAGTAGTTTACAAATTAGACTTAAATGTGTCGTTGGTAAAACCGATTGGGTCATCTCGGATATAATATGATGCGAATAATTTGTATTGAAGAACCAGAAGTTTCTTCAATTCAGTCAATTTTCGTGTGTTTCTAAAGGAAAATAAAAATTTGAGAAATTGCATTTTTATGACATTAATTGTTGCATCGACTAAACTATCATGCATATGTCTCTACTTACAACCAGAAGTTTGTGAAATTATTTTCTCAACTAATTAGACTAAGATCTTGTTTTCTGGATTTTTTAGAAATTCATGTATTATTAAAATTGATATTGAATATCATGTAATATATGTTCATAAAAAGAAAATGGACCCGGAGATCCATTCTTTAGACGTCTAAAGTTAATTATATGGTTAATACTTATGAGATCATCAATTCTAAATTATATATTTGAAACACCCAAAGTATGACATTAAGATATTTATTCGCATTAAGCCAACAAGATACTATATCTTAGTCCTCCCTAATTTATTCTAATACTTCTCATATTTGTGAACATTTGGATGTGTTGTGTATATTCCAATTTCTCCAATATAATACATTAAGATGAGTCGTGAAAGAATATTGGAAAAATATAATGACTCTCAATTTTGAGGATATAATTTGAGAAAATACTCAAATACTTGATTGCAGCCCAGTAGGTTGATTATCACTTGATAAATTAATTTTTCCAATATTAGGGGGAGAGAATAAGCAGCTGAAATCATGAACAAGAAGTTCAAATGAACAATTTAAAATAAATTGTTGTCTTGATCCTCGTACAAATCAATATGCACCAAAGGTTCAAAATATTATTCATTTGCAAAATTTAAGAAATAAATTATCAGCTGGTAATACTCCACTCAAAGTGGATTCTCCTATTGGTTAATATAATATTGCAAATGAGTTGTAGCTGCGTCTGAAGCATGGTATGAAAGTCGGTTCCAATGTTAAAAGTCCTCTACTAAGAAAAGAAACTAAAGATGACCCAAGTGAGGATATGAAAATGCTAAGAGCACTTTGATCTAATTTAATTTTCAGTTCCAGAAGAACAAATCAAGTAGTTGAAATATGAAATAAAGAGATCTCGATAAATTATGTCATGAATGAAATGGAATGGCACCGAAATTGAGATAACTAAATAAAGTCAATATTAACAATGTCTTTGTATACAATATAGCGCTAAAAATGATCAATGATAACGAGGATCATGAGTCAAAGTCTATTAAAGATTAGAGACTAAGTGAGAATTGGCCAAAATAAATATATTCAATTGAAGAAGAATTAAACTCACTTTACAAGTGACTCACTTTTGGATCTGTAGTCCGACCACCTCAAGGTATGAAACTAATTGGATATAAATGAGTTTTTGTGAAAAAGAAAAAATAAGAATGATATAAAGTTTGATTTATTGCTAAATGATTTTCACAAATACCTAAGATTGATTTTGATACAACATATTCACCTGTAGTGGATTCAATCGATTTTTGATAATTAATTAGCCTTGTAACACACACATGAAGGGCTTAATTTGAACATGATGGATGTAATGACATCTTATTTATATGGTTCACTTAATAGTGACATTTACATGAAACTCCCTGAAGGATTCAATCTACTAGAGGCACGTAATTGTGGATCTCGATAAAACTACTACATCAAATTGAACAAGTCTCTCTATGAGCTGAAAGAATCTGGATGCATGTGGTATAATCGCCTCAGTGAATATTTACTAAATGATGAATATACAAATAATTCAATTTGTACTTGTATTTTCATAAAATGGTGTGGAAAAGAATTTGCAATACTAGTTATCAATGTGAATGACATACATATTATTGGAACTCCTGAAGAGCTTCCAAAAGCTATAAATTCCTTAAAGAAAGAGTTTGAGATGAAGGACCTAGGTAAAACAAAAATTATGTCTAGCCTTACAAATTGAGAATTTGGACAATGGAATATTTGTACATCAGGAAGATTATATAGAAAAGTGTTGAAACACTTCTATATGGACAAATCTTATTCGTTGTCTACTTCAATGATTTTTATATCATTAGATGTAGAGAAAGATCCTTTCAGGCCTCAAGAAAATGATTACAAAAATTGTTTGGTCCTGAAGTACCATATCTTAGTGCAATTGGAGCACTAATGTACCTTGCTAATTATACACGTCTCGATATATCATTTGTGGTCAATCTATTACCAAGATACAATTATTCGCCTACATGAAGACATTTGAACGGAGTCAAACATATACTTCTTTATCTTAAAGATGCTGGTTACTTGTCTGATTCTCACAATGGTAGATCAGAAAGAGGTTATTTATTTACATGTGATGGTACAACCATTTCATGGAGATTTATGAAACAAATCATGGCAACAACTTCATAAAGTCTTGCATAACTATTAGCACTACATGAAGTCACTTCGAAGAAGACATTTTAAGAGATTACTACAAATAATATCGTCTCACATATAAATGTATATATGAGGGGGAGAAATAAATATTTTTTGCACTCTTTTTCCCTTCACCATGGTTTTGTCCCACTGGGTTTTTCTGGTAAGGTTTTTAACGAGGTAGTTCACAATCAAAGGATATTGTACTCTTTTTCCTTCACTAGATTTTTCCCACTGGGTTTTCTCTAGTAAGGTTTTAACGAGGCATATCCTCAATGGACATCCAAGGGGGAGTGTTATGAATAAATATTATTGTGGATGTCCATATATATTCTTATCTTTCTTCTTCATATTCCCTATTAAGTGGTATAGTAAGGTTATGATTTTTCACCTTCCTAATATCCTATAAATAGAGACCACTTTACAATGTAAAGCAATCTACTTGAAAGATGATAATACAATATTACTTTTTCTCTTCTTTTCTCTCATTCATCTCTCCTTCATCTATATTGTTTTGGTTAATTTCATAACACTAATGAATAATTAATGATATTTTTTTATATTATATTTTTAAATATTAATTATTCTCTCTTCTTTCAATTATGTAAATTTAAATTTCGCATGTCATTAATGAAGAACAATTTTATAAAAACCTTCATAATTTCTCATTTTCATAAAACAATCATTATTTTTTTTAGGGTTAAATATACTACACCCCCCTGCCATTAGAGCGATATTCGGTTTTGCCCCCTTGAAGTTATTTTTTTACGAAGACACCCTTATAAAAGTTTTAATCAACTTTTACCACACCCTTTTACTCCAGATGCTGACTGGACTTTGACCCATTAGCTTAGGTGGCAATAAAATAACCATTTAATTAATTAAAAAAAAAAGAAACATGATAAAATACTATTCCACAACATCTTGTATGCTGCCACACCTCACAAATATCATAAGAAACCATTCTCTCACCATCATCATAAGTCTATACTAATTTCATTTCATCTCTCAATTCTCATTCTGGATAGCTCAACAACATGTCTTGTAGAGGTAAACTACATCACTGTAAACATCATTACACCCGTAGCTTTGTCTTCTTTCAGCGCATCAACAATCACTTGAGCTGCAAACTCTAGTTGTCTCCTTGTTGGCCATCTACTAACCATATTCACCACTGCAGTGCTGAAGTTCTTATACCTTGCCAATTTTTCCTTACTCATGGAATCTGATCTACTATAAAATGAAATTGTTTATACCTTGCTGATTTTTCCTTACTCATGGAATTTGATTTTTCCATAATTTAACAAGACATCACAGAACTGAGATTTGTTTATAAAATGAAATTGTAAAAGCAAAAAGAGGAGTATTTTAAAAGGAAAATTGAAATGCAAATGTAGTTAATTATCCAAGTATACAAATAATATGAATAATTGCAGACAAATAAAGAATGACTACAAATACAATGTGCAAGTGCAAGTTCTTTTAATCTTAGAACTATTGCTCATAAAATATGGCAAAAAACAATTAGATTTTCTTAGAAACAAAAGAGAGAATCGGTTTTTCCGGTAATATTCAAAGCAGAATACTCAGATCTATAGGATGATACACAATTCACAAAACTTGTTTTCTTTATTTTGAGATAAACAAATATATTTCTAAGTATTTTCGTCGATGCATGCAAAACATACTGAATCACAAATCATGCTTTCTATCTTAAGATCATTAGGTTGTCTTGTTTGTATTTCTATCTTAGAGAGATGAATGCAATTCAACTCCAACTAATTGTGTTATGAATTAACTAGGAAAGATAGTAAATGTGCTGCTATAGAAACTACTAACGCTTCGGACTATTTTCTTGTAAATTTTGTTATGAATTAACTAGTAAATGTGCTGCCTTCATATGTCTTCATCTTTCTCAAGGTGGATCTTCCAATTCTTCATGGGCCTTATCTTCCCTAACAAATTGAGTCAACTAACAATCTGTTAGTTACTAAATAATTGCACAATCATAATTTAAGGGAAGTTGTGTTATTGCATTTTAACTATATAATTAGAAGAATAAACAAACATATTCTACAATCAATGTACAGTTAAGTTACACAAGACGAGATTACAATTCTTTTGAAACTTATGGAGTTAGTTAATAACAATGAATTATTTTGAAGAATAAAAATATGGATAGAGAAACCTGAAGAACACAGTAGAAGCGTAGAAGTTATGAAAATCAGAATATGAAGGAGGGTGAAGAAGCGGCGGAGTTGAACTAACCGTGCTGCATATTTTGTTACGTGAAAATGAAAAGAAGGCTTTAGAATGAGGAAACAACCGAAACTTTGGCCACGTATTGGTGTTTTTCAATAGAACGGAGCCATGAGGTTACTCCACATGTTTCTTTCTTTTTTTTAATTAATTAAATGGTTATTTTATTTCCACCTAAGCAATGGGTCAAAGTCCAGTCAGCATCTGGAGTAAAAGGGTGTGGTAAAAGTTGATTAAAATTTTTATAAGGGTGTTTTCGTAAAAAAATAACTTCAAGGGGGCAAAACCAAATATCGCTCTAATGGCAGGGGGGTGTAGTATATTTAACCCTTTTTTTTAATATGTATGAAAAGTTAAAAACAACTTATAATAAAAAAACAGAAATAATAGTATTTATTAGCTAATTATAACTGACATATATTATTATATTCTATAAAATTAAAAATTGTCAAATTACTCAAATCTAGAGTTCAAGCAAAATCGTTATGCGACCTTAATAATTTTTTTTACCAAAAGAAAATAAAATCATATCATTAATCAATAAAGTATTGATACAAGGAGGACTCATGTGAAATAAACTACGCCTAGTTCAATAATCATTCATCTTTGCTATAGCGTGCGCAATCGAATTCGCTTGACGTTTTACAAACTTTATCTCAAGTTAGGATAGATATGCAACAACCTTCTAATAGAAGAAATAATAAAACAGAATTCAGACAAACCATGATGATTAAAACTAATAGCTTGAGTCGTTCTTTGGGAATCACTCTCGAAAATGATACTTATATAATACAATAAATATAGCAATAATTAAAAACTTCAATTCAATTATAAAGAAAAAATAACTACATGAAAAAAATTAATCTAAGAAATAAAAAAAACCAAAGTGAACTAAGACAAAAATAAAAATAAAATAGCTCTCATACAAAAAATAAATTTTATTTTAGAGGATATATTTTATCATAATATACTACACCTTTATCTTTTTTAGAATTATAATGCATATTCCTCAATAAAACATTTTTGTATTCTACTAAAGCCTACTCCTAGTATATAATCGTACAACAGTGATCAATGCACTTAATAGATGCAAAATTATCAACAAATTTTGGACAATCGAAATCAATTTTACATTCCATTATTGAAAGTTTAATAAATTTTCTTGCAATGAAAAGAGATTATAAATAAATATTACAAAAACAAGAAAAAAAGTTGAGTATAAACTTTAAAGTATAAAAGAAAAATAGAAAAAACGATTTACCATCAACATGTAATGTGAAAACCAATAAAGAAATATAAAGAATCCAAATATAAAATAATTTAAGAATTTTAGCCATATGTTTTTTCAATTTACATATAAAAGCTAAGGTTCAATTTAATATTTTTATAGCATATAAATGTAAAATTTGTATTCTAATATAATGGGTTATTACCATTTTTACCCCTCTGTCATATAGACGACTTTTGCTAGGAAATGACACACGTCATTTTCTTATGTGGCGCGCTGATTGTATATTTTTTTAAATTTTTAATTTTTTAAAATACATATATGCTGACGTAGAATTATATTTTTTTATTTTTAATTATTTTTAATTCCACGTAATATTTAATATTATTAACTTATTATTAAAATTCAAAATTTCAAAAAAAAAACCCTAAAAATTATTGTATCAAATAGGACTTGAAATCATGACATTTAGCTCCTTACCACCAAGGTCCTTACCACTAGGCTATGAGAGTTTACTTGTTAAATTTTCACACAATGTACATATTATTATTACTTAGTTATTAATAAATTATTTTATTCAAATATCTCTTCTTTAAAATTGTGAATTATATAAATATATTTGTAATTTTAATAATATATATATAATAAACAATTAAATATATTAATTATATAAAGAATAGTTAAACAATTAAACAATTAAATATATTAATTAAAATATAAAAAATAGTTATATATATATATATATATAAATTATTTTATTCAAATATCTCTTCATTTATCAGTTTACCCGATCCAATCTACATAGGTTTGGTTCGACTATTTATTAGTGATTTAAAAAAGGGTAAATAGCTTTTTCTCTCCTGCCATATAGGCGAGTTTTGAAAAAAATCCCCCGTAAAAAAAAAGTTGTATGGATTACCCTAACTTTTCCAAAATATTTTAATTTTAACCTTAAGCAGGACACATCATCAAAAATGCTGATGTGGCTTCGTTTTTTATTATTTTTAATTCAAACCAAATGCCACATTTGTTTATTTTTTATGAACTGGCCAAAATGCCCCCATCCTCTTCCCATTTTCGGTCACCCAACCTTAGCAACAAAAATCCTTTTCACCCTCTCACCTTCTCCATGAATACACAAAATTAAAACTCTATGTGCCAAGCTTCTTCACTCATCCTTCCTAATCTCTCAACAATCTCTCTTTCAACCATTCTACTCTTGATCTTTTCCTCTCACAAAAAGCACAAACTAAAACAACAATATTCAAATCAAAAGCATAACAAGAACAATCAATTCAAATCAGGAGCTTGAATCCTCCTTTGCGCTGCCAAATTCGGATCTGCGTCATGTGCACTTTGACACTCGTTGCGTTTCAAACTTGCTCCTCCTCTACGTTTTCTTTGATTTCTCTAAAACTGAAGACCTGCTTGCCATGAATATGAGATTCGTCGAGCTGACGTTACGGATTTGATGATTGAAGATGCGTTGAAGTTGTTGCAAGTTGTTGTGTGAATCAAACGAATTGATGTTGTGAGCTTTATTGATCGATGAAGCTGTGATATGCTTTTGCAGATCGAGGAATCTGTGATGAATCTGATGAAGCTTCATCTTGATGAGGGTGTAGGTCGCGAACGTTGTTGGTGATGAGTTTTTAACGTTGTTGTCGTGTTCTGGGGTTTGAAGAAATGCTTGAGTTGGATCAAACTGGGTTAGTCATGTTTCAGGAGTTGGCGAAGAAAAATATGAAGAAATGATGGTGCAAGACCGACGAACAGCAGGGAGAAACGAGGAAACGAAGAAGAAGGTGGCTAGGGCATGAGAGAGGAAACAAGATTCTTATCCCTAATAAAGAGGGCATTTTGGTCAGTTCATAAAAAAATAAACACATGTGGTATTTGGTTTAAATAAAAAAATAATAAAAGTTAAAAAATTAAAATATTTTGGAAATGTTAGGGCAATCCATACAACTTTTTTTTACAGGGGAGTTTTTCAAAACTCGCCTATATGGCAGGGGCGAAAAAGCTATTTACCCTTTAAAAGAGTTAACAAATTAACATATCACTACAAACCACAATTTTATCCAAAATTTTCATCCATCATCAAATATACTACTAGACCAATATTAGACCAAGCAAGGAATTTATGTAAATTAAGTATAAATGTTGTTTCTTATTTGGTTTTGTATCATTTCTAATTTATGCATTTTTATATAAATTACATGTTTTATGCAATTTTTTAGTATTATTAAGTGTTAAGATATATGGGTGAATTTTAGGGATGATAATGGGCAGGGTTTGGCGAGGTACTATAGTTTTCGTCCCCATATGCGCAGTTTGAGAAAATCCTTGTACCCGAGCCATACCCGCGTGGGCACCAATGTTCATACCCGTATCTGTATCCTATGGGTATCTCAATACTCATATCTGTGAAAGTGCGTGAAACACAAGAAAGGAGGGTGGATTTAAATTGGGTTGCACCAAATATAATATTTTCGCAACTCAAAACACAAAGTTAACAAGTGAAACAAAACAAATGACACGGTTATTTTTATCCTGGTTCACTATTATCGAAGTTACTCTAATCCACCTACCAAGGTGATTTCGCCTTATTAACAAGGAAATAATCCACTATAATCCAATTATTACAGACAACCACCATAAACTTATGATCAACCTTGCTGACAATCCCTACAAGTTCAGTCGATCCTTATCGTAAAACAGCTATGACTACAACTAAAGTTTTCTTGAGAATTCTGACTACCACTTAATTCCCCAAGGCATCTATAAACCAATGTTGATTACAATCATGTATACAAAGATGCTTCTAACAAGCAGATTACACAATGTCTAAGTACAACAACACAAAATTGTTGAAAGTAAGATACGAATAAAAGCTCCTTGCTAAAATACAAAACTAAACAAATATTTTTTCAACAGAGTTTGTGCACTGCTTTGGTATAGTTTTGTAGAACTGATTATTTGATTTCAAATTCTTCCAATGGCTTCCTTAATAGAGAAGGATAAATTTATTGGAGGACAAAATCAAAATTATAAAGTACAGCGGTAAAGTCTCCAAAAGTCATGAAATCCAGAGGTAGTATTATTTATTACCTAATTAGAACTTTACAATGACATTATATTATTATATTCTGTAACACTCAAATTATCAAATGACTCAAATCAAGAGTTCAAACAAAATCGTTATGCGACCCTAATACTTACATAATACAATAAATATATCAATAATTTAAAACTTCAATTCAATTATAACAAAAAATAACTACATGAAAAAAATTAATCTAAGAAATAAGAAAAACCAATGTGAACAAAGACAGAAAAATAAAAATAAAAAAGCTCTCGTACAATAAATAAATTTTATTTTAGAGAATATATTTTATCATAATATACTACACCCTTATCTTTTTTAGAATTATAATTCATACTCTTCAATCAAGCATTTTTGTATTCTACCCGAGCCTACTAGTAGAATATAATTGTACAATAGTGATCAATGCACTTAATAGATGCCATTTTCTCTACATTTTTTGGACAATCGCCATCACTTTTACATTCCATTCTTGACAATATAATAAATTCTCCTGCAATAAAAAGAGATTATAAAATAATATTACAAAAACAAGATATAAAGTTGTGTATAAATTTTCTAAAGTTGTTTATAAATTTCAAAATATAAAAAAAAATAGAAAAAACGATTTACCAACAACATGATGTGAAAACAAATAACGAAATATAAAGAATCCAGATATAAAATAAGTTGAGAATTTTAGCCATATATTTTTTTCAATTTACATATAAAAGATAAGATATAATTTAATCTCTTTATCTATAAAGTTTGTATTCTAATTAATATAATTTAATAATTAGTTTTATCCTTATAATGTTGTAAAAACTCTTTGTAAAATTATAATCATTATTAAATGTCTCTTCGCATATTTTTGGAGAGTTGGAATATACAAACGAACGAAATGTAATAGAATAATAATAAAATTTTATTATTTGGATATGGAAATAATTGATAGAATAAAATGGAATATGATGTAATCGTTTTCATTGTGTTTATCTAACCCCTCATTTTTGTTCTATCCAATTGGGGTGTAAGCAATGAAAAGAAATATTTTTAATAGGCAAAATACTCTTTTTGGTCTCGGAAGTTTACCCCAAGGTTCATTTTGGTACCTTAACTTAAAAAATATTCATATTGGTCCTTTAACTTATCAAAACTTTCATTGTAGTCCTTTTACTATAATTAGCAACAAATTTAGCGGCTGATTTTTGAGTTTTTCCGTCTCTAATTAGACAAAAAAAGACTAAAATGAAACATTTTGAAGAGTTAAGGGACCAATATGAACATTCTTTAAGTTTAGGGACCAAAATAAACTTTGAGGTAAACTTACAGGACCAAAAAGGATATTTTGTCTTTTTAATAAAATAGTCCAACAATAAATTGGAATCTATATTTTATTCTGCTGCGCTCTATTCTATTTTGTTATGTCTCATTCGGCTATGCTTTGTTATGTTTAATTAATTATAAAATGAATTGTGTTCGTCTCTTTTATCTATCTAATAAATACGATACATAATTGGGAGTGTTTATAATTGCGGGTCGATTCGCCAGTCGGTCAATTCAAATTGACCCAACTCAATAATTACTCGAACTAATTCATTTATCAGTTTACCCGATCCAATCTACATAGTTTTGGTTCGATTATTTGTTAGTGATTTAAAAAAAGTTAAAAAATTAACATATCACTACAAACCATAATTTTATCCAAGTTTTTCATTCATCATAAAATATATTACCAGACCAATATTAGACCAAGGAATTTATGTAAATTAAATATAAGTGTTGTTTCTTATTTGGTTTTATATCATTTCTAATTTATGCATTTTATATAAATGATATGTATTGTGCAAATTTTTACAATTATTAAGTGTTAAGATATATGGATGAATTTTAGGAATGACAATGGGCAGGGTTGGGCAAGGTACTATAATACTCGTCCCCATACGCACAGTTTGAAAAAATCCTCGTACCCGAGCCCATACCCGTGTGGGCACCAATGTTCATATCCGTACCCATATCATATGGGTATCTCGATACCCATATCCGAACGTGCGGGAAACACAAATAGAGGGGTTTGACTTGCGTTGCACCAAATATAATCTTTCCGCAACTCAAAACACAAAGTTAACAAGTTAATAAAAATAAATGACACAGTTATTTTTATCCTGATTCACTGTTAACGAAATTACTCCAATCCACCCACCAAGGAAATAATCCACTATAATCAACGATTACAGACGATCGACCTTTCTGACAATCCCAACAAGTTTAGCTGATCCTTATCATAAAACTACTATCACCGTAGCCAAATTCTTCTTGAGAATTTTGACTATCACTTAGTTCACCAAGACATCTATCAACCAACGTTGATTACAATTGTGTATACAAAGATGCTTCTAACAAGCAGATTACACAATGTTTAAGGACAACAACACAAAAGTGTTGAAATCAAGATACAAACAAAAACTCCTCGCTAAAATACAAAACTATACAAAGATTTTCTCAACAGAGTTTTGCAACGCTTCGGTATAGTTTTGTAGAACTGATTCATTGATTTCAAATTCTTCCAATGACTTCCTTTATAGAGAAGCATATATCTGTTAGAAGATAAAATAAGAAATACAAAATACAACTGTAAAGTCCCCAATGATCATGAAAACGGAGGTAGTATTATTTATTAGCTAATTATAACTTTGCAGTGACATTATATTATTATATTCTATAAAATTCAAAATTGTTAAATGACTCAAATCAAGAGTTCAAACAAAATCGTTATGCAACCTTAATACTTATATAATACAATAAATATATCAATAATTTAAAACTTTAATTCAATTATAAAGAAAAAATAACTAATCAAAAAAATAATCTAAGAAAAAAAAAACAATGTGAACTAAGACAGAAACATAAAAATAAAAAAGTTCTCGTACAATAAATAAATTTTATTTTAGAGGATATATTTTATCATAATATACTACACATTTCTCTTTTTTAGAATTATAATTCATACTCCTCAATCAAGCATCGTTGTATTCTACTAGAGCCTACTGGTAGTATATAATCGTACAATAGTGATCAATGCACTTAATAGATGCCATTTTATCTGAATATTTTGGACAATCGGCATCAATTTTACATTCCATTATTGAAAGTTTAATAAATTTTCTTGCAATGAAAAGAGATTCTAAAATAATATTACAAAAATAAGATAAAAAGTTGTGTATTAACTTCAAAGTATAAAAAAAATAGAAAATATGATGTGAAAAAAAAAAGACGAAATATAAAAAATCCAGATATATAATAATTTGAAAATTTTAGCCATATATTTTTTCAATTTACATATAAAAGATAAGATACTATTTAATCTCTTTATGGCATATAAATATTAAGTTTGTATTCTAATTAATATAATTTAATAAGTAGTTTTACCCTTTTGAAGTTGTAAAAATTCTTTGTAAAATTATAATCATTATTAAATATCTCTTCGGATATGTTTAAATGGTGTGAATATATGACCGAACAAAACGAATAGAATAGTAATAAAATTTTATTATTTGGATATGAAAATAATAGATAGAATAAAATGGAATATGATGTAATCCATTTCATTGTGTTCCATTCAATGCCTAATTTTTGTTCCATCCAATTGGGGTGTAAGCAATAAAATGAGATATTTTTAATAAAATAGTCCAACAATAAAGTAGGATCTATATTTCGTTATGCTCCGCTCTATTCTGTTTTGTTATGTCTCATTCGGCTCTGCTTTGTTTTGTTCCATTAATTATAAAAATGCATTGCGTTTGCCTCTTTTATCTACCTAATAAATAGGATACATAATTGGAAGTGTTTATAATTGCAGGTCGATCCACCAGTCCGTCGATTCAAATCGATCCAACTCATTAATTACTTGAATTAATTCATTTACCAGTTTAACCAATTCAATCTACATAGTTTTGGTTCGATTATTCATTAGTGATTTAAAAAAATTTACAAAATTAACATATCACTACAAACCATAATTTTATCCTAATTTTTCATTCATCATCAAATATACTACTAGACCAATATTAGAGCAAGGAATTTATGTAAATTAATTGTAATATTAGACCAGTATTACAAAATAAAAAAATTAATCTAAGAAATAAGAAAAACCAATGTGAACTAAGACAGAAAAATAAAAAATAAAAAAGCTCTCATACAATAAATACATTTTATTTTAGAGAATACATTTTGTCATACTCCTCAATCAATCAATTTTGTATTCTACTGGTCCTAGAAATAGTGTATAACCGTACAATAGTGATCAATGCACTTTAAAGCTACCAATCTGGTCCTATATTTTGGACAATCGGCATCAGATTTACATTCAAAATTTAATTTAATAAATTTTCCTGCAATAAAAAGAGATTATAAAATATTATTACAAAAACATGATAAAAAGTTGTGTATAAACTTCAAAGTATAAAAAAAATAAAAAAAATGACTTACCAACAACAGGTGATGTGAAAACAAATAAGGAAATATAAAGAATCCATATATATAATAATTTGAGAAATTTAGTCATATATTTTTTCAATTTACATATAAAAGATTATATACAATTTAATCTCTTTATAGTATATATAAAATATGTATTCTAATTAATATAATTTAATAAATAGTTTTTACTCTTTTGAAGTTGTAAAAATTCTTTGTAAAATTATAATTATTATTAAATGTCTCTTCGGATATATTTGGATTAATAGAGTAATTAAAATTAAAATTATTAGTTTAAGTTATTGTCAAAGCATCTAATTTAATACCACGTACTACTGATGATATTTCAACCTGTAGTAATTCAATACAAAAGATTGATAAATTTTCAAGTTCCGGAAAGCCTATTTGTATGCACCTTGAGGATACAATAGTTCTTGCTAAAAAGTTTGCACGAGCCATCAACTTTAATGACACTTCACTCGAAAAAGCTTATTTCAAATCAGAACAAAAAATTTAAATACCCAACTTTAAAAATAAATATTTAAAAAATTATATTTTCAAAAAAATTACCAAAATGTCTAGGTTTGCCAGACTTCCCAGGTGTATGCGCCAAACCATTTGGCGCAAAGCAACAAAGTTTAGGTGTAGTAGCCATTTCATATGGCGCATACACACAAGCATGCCATTCAAAATGGCGCATGCATTGTCCCACATTAGGTATGTCATTTGAAATGGCGCCTATGTGGGGTTGCTATTTTTTTTAATTTTTTTTCATTTATTTTAAGTAATAAATGGGGACCCATTTGGACTACCGGAACCAACTATTGCAACAAGGATTGAAATAAATAAACCCCGAAATAATTTTTTATTTATTTGAACAACACGCTACACCGACAACAACTGATAAACCGAAAATAAAAAAAAATCATAGTGTCCTTCATCCCCCAAACGCTCATCCGTTCCGCATCTAGGTGGTCGTATAACACGTTGAGGACGTGTATTGCCGCCGCGAACCCTAGGGCCACCCCTGCCCCTTCCCTTTCCTCTCTATGGTTCAGGTTGTGTCTGTGTAGACGGCCCTGGCATTGTGTTGTCCCGCCTGTCGCTGTCAAGGAATTCGTCACCATAATGTCCTGAAAACCGACTATTGTAAAGTCGGTTACCCAAGCCCTCAAATGTGCTAAATTATGGTGGGGGAGTAGGGTGAGGCACGGTTTCCGGGTGGTAGCACTCTCCGGAACTTGAACTGCCTTGATAGAAGCCAAATTGATTGGATGGCGTTGCAAACCCAATGGAGGTACGGTGTTGTGATGATTGTGACACTAAAGGGTCACGGGGGTCATATTCATCAGCTGGACCCTCGTCGGGACTTAGTTGGAGTCTTGATGAACCAGCCTCGTTGTGTTGGCTGAATGACCTACGGCTTTGGTGAGGCGGTTGACTATGAGTTTGAAAAAGTGGTTGGGAATGAGTACGGTAGGGGTTGTCATGTTGGTAGTCATGTTGATATGGTGGTTGGGACTGAGTTTGGAACGGGTTGAACTGGCTGAATTGTTATTGCTCAGAGTGGTATGGGTATTGGTAGGGGTGGAAATAGGCTAGGCTAGGCTTTAGATGGCCTGGGCCTGGCCTACGATAAACTTAAAAGGCCTAAGCCTGGCCTAAGGCCTATCATAGGCTCAGTTTTTTGGCCTGGCCTGGCCTTTTTAAAAGCCTGGCCTGGCCTGAAAGCCTATTTAAAAGGCCTGTATCTCATTAAAGTTTTCAATTAATCTATATAACTTAAGAAGTCTTGTAGGTCGGCCTATATATACATGTGAACCTATTTAGCATCTGTTATATATATATATATATATATATATATATATATATATATATATATATATATATATATATATATATATATATATATATATGTATATAGCTTTTTTTTCTAATATATATGCATACATGAACCAACTTATTTAACATATCTCTAATATATATGAAAATATAGGCCGGCCTATAATGCTTCATAGGCTTTTTTAATAGCCTAAGCCTGGCCTATTAAATAAAATAGGCTTTTAAAAAAGCCTAAGCCTGACCTCTTTATTAAATAGGCCTGGCCTGGCCTAGGCCTATGTAGGCTGGGCCGTAGGCCCCTGTAGGCCGGCCTGGCCTATTCCCACCCCTAGGTATTGGGTATACTGTTGTTGTTGTGTTTGTTGTTGTTGGTGTGTGTATTGTTGGTGTTGTTGTTGTTGTTCTTGCGGGATGATATAATTTTGCCGGTGAGGGTCTTTAAGGTAGAACGGGTCAGCCACAAATAAATCTGGGGTGGTAACAGTTTGATACCAACTCATGTATTGTGGTGAGGGCTTTATTTCATGGTCACTTACGGGGAAGTTGAGGACATGTTGGGCACAGTTTTTCAACATGAGGCGCCATTCAGGAGCGAAATCCTTCCAATCTTGGTGATCCCATTGCTGGTTCACTTGTTTAAGGTGCCATTGTCCCAAATCAGTTGGAGGATTAGGGATACCTTGATGCATCCCGAACTGGAGTTTCACCCGGTCAGAATGATGCATCTCCATTATGTTGTACCGAAAGATGGATGTCTTTGCAGTCCAAATATCGACATCTTCAACTATGGGTTCATGATCACAGTCCAAATATGGCCTCCATATAAACTGCATGTATAAAAGTTATAAATTATTTCGGTCATATATTAAAAAAAAAGATTGATAAAATAGGGAAAGTTTAAAGATTATACATCCTCTGGTCGTAAGTGATCCAGAAGCTGGCGGTACATCATGATGTTTGACCGCGTATTCTTTTTGTAGTTCATTCCCTTTACACAAAATCTTAAGCGCAGTATATATTTGTTAGTTGAAGTAAATCCTAAAGATTTTATTTGAATTAAAATATGGTTAGAATACTTACTTTGTTGCGTAGGGGAACGTCCACTGGCTTCTGTTTTCTGGGGCCAGAATAGGCATTCTCCACCACCCCCAAACTTGAACCAAGAGAGCGCATCTATAAAACGTGCAAGTATCATTCTTAGCATTCTTACACAGAGATTAATACAACGTAGCCAGGACAGCAGACTCCCAACTATACTTATCCACTTTATTAATGTCCATAAGTAAGTGCAAATACATAAAATTTACTGTGTTACCGGTACTGTCTGGAAATAACACATTTCCAAAAAGCAACATGAGGTAACACCTTGTTTTCTTAAGTATTTCCTCTTCAGACGAATTTTCTTCCAAACAAAATTGACTATAATATAACTTTAGCGCCTTTAGGTTGACACCCTGGCCCCTAGCACCTGCATCACCTTCTATTAGATCGATGCCCAATGCTTGCTCGCAAAGGGCATTGGCTTGTTGTACACACCCATTAACGGCCTTACTTGCTATTGGAAGGCCCAACAACATGTACACATCTTCCAGGGTTAGTGTGCATTCCCCGGTTGGAAGATGGAAGGTTTAAGTCTCTGGCCTCCAACGTTCTAACAAGGCCAACACAAATTTAAGATCAATGCTATAGTTTGTGATCCTGATGATATTTTCAAAACCAGCTCTGTATAAAAATGGTTTTATAAATTCATCAGCAGGAAGCATGGAGTGGCTACGTGTACGAAATCGCTCAACGTCCTAAAAAAATTAACACAACATAAATATGCAGTTATAATAAAATGGAATGCTAAGAAAATAAAAAAAACTTACATATGCAGCGATGTTTTCTTTAGTGTCTCGGTGCTTGTTTCCCATTGTTAAGAGAGACATGTTTGGTATTTGCAGAGAGGAAAAACTTATGAAGCAAGATGAAACGAAATTTGGTGAGTGGAAATTTGTGTTGGTGATGTGAAATATGTTAAGAGATTGCAAGTATATAAAGTGAGTAGGCTGAAACGGTAACATGTTGCATGCTGGACATGTCAACACATTTAGTAGTGTTAGGGGTTGGTTGTGTAGACTAGGGTGGCATGCATGCAACATAGGCTTCAGACACATGCATGCAGATTACAGGAATCGTTTTAGACGCATGCAGGTTACAAGAATCGTTTCAGACGCATGCAGGTTACAGGAATCTTTTCAGACGCGTGCAGCATTCAGGAATTGTTTCAGACGCATGCGTGATAGGTGGGGACCACAAAAATCACATGTGTACATGCAAGCCAAACCAAATGGCGCATGCACCTAAATTAACACCAATGCGCCATTTCATTTGGTGCCTTCCAGGAGAAGGAAAACACTAATGCGCCATTTGAAATGGCACCTTCTTTTAAAAAGGAAACCCTAATTAGGTTTCCCGTTTTGTCTTGTAGTGCAGCTGTCTTGATGTCCCATACCGTCAGTGTCTATTTTGGACAGTCAGATACGCATGCGTTTGTCTAGTCCCGTCTTTTGGACAGAGTAGGCACGCGTCTGAAGGCTTGCATTAATCAGAAATTTTTTAACTTAGGCGTGTCTGTAAGTTAGGGTTTCTTTTGTCTCCCAATCCTTTTATGTAAATTAGTTTTTCCTTAGTCTCACATTCCTGTCTATAAATCAGGGCTTACTTTGTATGAAATACTACACACATACACAACAATGAAAGTTCGCATTAGGCCAGGCGGATCGCACCGGAAATCAGAGCCCCCGCCACCAAAGAAACGTCTCGACTATGAACCAGAGTACCTCAGAAGGAACGACCATGTCATATACTCTCCCGTCAAACCCCCCATGTCGATTATGTTTTGGAATATCAATTCCGTGGCCCAACTAAAGAGGACTCTCCTGAGGTTTTTGGAAGGGGAGTACCAATCCGACAAAGAGATAAGAAGTATCAAGAGGCTTAGATCTAGGGGTGGTGTTGTGATCGGAGAAAGGGAGCGTTGGTAGGAGAACATGAAATACGACGTGGATTACGCTCGAATGATGCATGGAACAGATGACATTGTTTTAACTGTTGTAATTTCTTAGATGTTATAGATTTCTTAATTTTTGTTTCGAACTTTCAATGTATCTTTCAATCAAATGCACAATGCATATTGGCACTTTCAATTAATGGATGTTTTTTCATAACAACGTTGGTTTTCTATATTAAAAAATAAATACATATTAAAGAACAACAATAAGTAATTAATAAATAAAAACAAATTATTAATAATTAATAATAATATTTCCCGCCGAAAATAAAATATTGTACTATATTTTCCCTCTAAAAATATTGGTAGAAGGGGTCTGATCTCTTATAAATAGAGGTGTCTGTGAAGGTTGAAATACAAATTATTCTTTTATTCTTACTTCCAGCAATTACTAATCATGTCTGTTTGGGCTGTAGTGTTTTTCGAGGAAGGTAATCATATGAGGGTATGTCTGAACCCGCATTGGGATTTTAGTAGAATTGTGAGAGCCATCAACAATGGGTTTCGACAACTTGATGGTCCTACCCGCAAAGTTAAACAAATATATTATTGGTGTCCATACATAACCTTGACGGATGCAAGCCCAAAAGGCACTTACATGTATTATTGGGATCGTGTGCAAAATGATATGGATGTGGATCTAATGTTTTGGACATGCAATGGAGAAGTTAATCGAGACGTTCAGGATCCACTTGTTCTAGCAGTTATACTTGAGTAGTTTAAATTGTGTATGTTGAGTGAGTCCTGATATGATGTAACCGTGTTTGAAGTATGTATTTCGATTAAATGTTTATTGTGTTTCAATCCAACTTTAAATCGTTGTGTTGTTGCAATATAATTTTAAATCGTTGTGTTGTTACCATATAATTTTAAATAGTTGTGTTGTTGCAATATAATTTTATATCGTTGTGTTGTTGCCATATAATTTTAAAGCGTTGTGTTGTTGCAATATAATTTTAAATCGTTATGTTGTTGCCATATAATTTTAAATCGTTGTGTTGTTGCAAACATTATTATGTCTGAAACAGTGAGATTGAATCATTTAATTAAAGTTGTCGTGGTTGTTGCAAACATTATTTAAGTAGACATACATTGATCAGTGTGCGTTCGTCTAGTCCCATCATGTTGGAATATCTAGAACAGGGTGCTTGACTGTAGGCGTGTTGATAAACAGGACACAACAGTAACATGTTAGTCTCATCACATCATGTTGGAATCTTCAGAACAGGCATTGATCAGTGTGTGTTCGTCTCGTCACATCATGTTGGAATCTTCAGAACAGGCATTGATCAGTGTGGGTTCGTCTTGTCACATCACGTTGGAATCTTCAAGACATACATAGATCAGTTCGTTTGACTGTAGGTGTGTTGATAAAGAGTCTGCAATAGTGATATCTTAGGCTGCTTAAGAATGCAACATATATTTACAACCCAACACAAAACGCCAAACACTTATCCAAAACAGCCAAACCCTTATCCAACACACACAGCCAAACACTTTTCCAAAACAATGGCATCCCCACCCCAATACGTAGTCAATGCCCATCTAAACGGTGAGACATTCATGTCTAAAACAACTGGTTTTCTGATGAGGAACACTGAAGTTGTTACGTTTTTGTTGAACAGAAAAGCCAATTTTACATACATCCGTAAGAGATTAGAGGCTAAGATTGCAATGGGGCATGTTGCACAAATTTTCTACCAATATCGTTTTTCCATGACAACAACCCGGTTAAGTTTTACCAAGTTGAGGTTCAAAATGATGAAGACCTACAAGATATGTTTGCTAATCACGAATTTTCTGGGTACGAACGCATCGAGTTGTATGTTACCATACATGGAGATATACAACAATCACATGTTGTTCAATCACAGGTTATTGACCCACCCGTCGACGAACAAGCAGAGGTGGATGTTATAGACAAAGAAGAAGATGAACAAGAAAGTGAAGTTGACGACATGGTCAATGAAGAATCTGAAGACGAGCAAGACATTTTGGTGCCTCCAGGTCATGTGTACGAATCTCCTGCACATATGACTAACTTGAACTTACAAGGCGACGAACCTTCATTCGATATCTTCTTCACCTCGCACATACAAATTGATGAAGTGCTAAGGAAAGGAGATAAGTTTCCTTCTAAGGAGGCATGTTAGAGAACTATAAAAAAATGGCATATGGCAAATATTGTTGATTTTGATGTACATCGCTCAAACCTAGAAAGATAAATAATCATTTTTAAAAACCCTGAGTGTGCATTCAGACTGTGTGCTTCGTATAGGAAGAGAAGTGATGTATGGGTCATAGGGTCCATTTCACAACAACACACATGTGTCAACTCCAATACGTCCCAAGATCATACGAAGCTTAGTTATGATGTTATCTGTCAGGAGATCTTGCCTCTTATCAACTATGACCCGTCTCGGAAGGTGAAGACGACTATCTCGCATATTGTTACAACATACAACTATACTCCATCCTACAGAAAGGCTTGGATAGCGAAAACAAAGGCCATTAAAATTGTGTACGGCAATTGGGAGGAGTCATACAAAACTCTTCCACGTTACCTAACTGCACTTCAAACGTATGCTCCAGACACCGTCGCTATTCTAGAGACACTGCCAGCGCATGCCCCGGATGGAACCCGTGTCTAAGGAAATGGAATATTCCATCGTCTTTTATGGGCTTTCCAACCTTGCATACGAGGGTTTGCATATTGTAAACCGATACTGCAAATCGATGGAACTTGGTTATATGGTAAATACAAAGGAACCATGTTGATGGTGGTTGCACAAGACAGAAACATCAATATATTTCCAATAGCATTCACAATAGTGGAAGGTGAAACAGCCGCGGGTTGGAGTTTTTTTTTAAGGAATCTCCGAGAACACGTTGCTCCTTAACCCGATCTTTGTTTAATCTTTGATAGGCATGCTTCCATTGAAAGTGCTTACAACAATCCAGCGAACGAATGGCAACACCCACCATCAACACATGTCTACTGTATTCGCCATATTGCCCAGAATTTCATGCGGAAGATCAAGGATAGGCACCTCCGGAAAACACTGGTCAATGCGGGATATGCATTAACTCATCCTACATTCCAATATTATCGGAGTGAAATTGTTTTGTCAAATCCGGACGCGGGAAGTTGGATTGATAACCTTTCTAGAGAGAAATGGACCAGGGCTTACGACAATGGCGTGTGATGGGGCCA